>NW_021319722.1:124167-129787 GCF_001605985.2 Dendrobium catenatum | reverse complement strand
GGTAGTTCACTTCATACAGGCGGCTCTGTTCCACATACTGAGCACAGGCGTCGTTTGGTAATGAATTTTAAATATTTTTTAAAATTGTTCTTTAATCTATATTAATAAAATTCTCTTAATTCAAACAGAAAGCGATGCTTGGTAGAGAACCAACTCCTGTTGAATTGCATAGTCGCACTCATAAGCGATAGGAGGATCAACAGTGGATTGATGAGAGATCAAGAAAAGCCTATGTAAGTATATTTTTATATATGTTTAATATTTTCTAAGTTTTAGTTTAACTATATATATTTATATTATACTTTCACAGGAGGATTATACACGGCTTCGAGAGACTCATGCCGCATCAGGTGAGGGCTCTTCTGGCGGCTCTGTGGAGTATTCTGAGTATCGCATCTGGTCGCAGGCCGTCGGAGGAATGCAGCATGGTAGAGTATATGGCTTAGGTGCGCAAGCTCAGGCATACGAGGGGATGACATCCTCTACTGCATCCAGCTTCGCATCCAGTTCGCATGAGTCCTTACAAGCTCAACAAATAAGTGCCCTTCAAGCTGAGCTAGAACAAGTAAGGAAATCACAAGCTGATTGGCAAGCTCAGCTGCAAGCACAGGTTCAAGCTCAGCTGCAAGCACAGGTTCAAACAAGTATTCAGCAACACAATCAGTTGTTGGATGAAATGCGCAAGATGAGGGAGCAGCTGAGTGGAAAAGACGTAGCTCCACCTGAGGAGGAGTCCACGGAGTCAGAGTAGTTTAATTTAGTTTATATGAACTTGTTTATTTCTGTGAACATGTTTTATTGAACAGTTTCTTTTAATGTGATGTTTTTAGTTGATTGTTAGTACTGAACTGTTTCTTTTAATGTTATAAACTGTTGTGAAACTGTGGTGAAATTGATATGTTGTAATGTTACAATTGAAATGTTGTAGAATTGATATTTGTATAAGTTTGCAGGTGTGTAAATTTGATTGTTGGCTGGGGAGGAAAATTTTTTTTTGTCAATGCTACAGGTTTCCGGCTGATTTTGCGCCGGAATTTCGCCGGAAAAGACGATACTATGAATTGTAGCGTACGTATCGACGTCTTTGTTCTGTCGAAAATTACCGGCGCATGTACCGGCGCTATATGCGCCGGTATTTACCGGCGTATACTTTACGTCGCAAGCGAAATCGGGGGTTTCTACGTCACACTTTGCGGCGTTTTATCCGCCGGTAAGGTCCGGTGCATAATGCGACACTAATTACCGGCGCATATGGCGCCGGAATTAAGACGTTTTTTAACGTCGACAACTATCCATTTTTTCGACGGTAATGCGTCGGAAACTACGCCGGAGAACTTTCCGGTGCAAATTATGCGCCGGAAAGAAATTATCGACGCGACTTAAACCGGCGGACAAATATACACCGAAACATGCGACGGAAACTATATTTTCCGTCGTATTTTTAATTTTGCCGGCGGATTTTGTCCACCGGTAATAAGGGGTTTTCCTGTAGTGAGAGTGAGGAGATAACATGCCAATCCAAAAGTATACTGAAGCACAAGCACAAGTGTGAACAAAACTGGAGCAAAGATAAAATGGTAAAAATGTTAAGTTTTTTTTTGAAGTTATTTACTTTGGGAGTAGGAAATCCAAACATATGAAATTTGAATGCACAAATTTAAAAACTTATCCTGAAAAGAAAAATGGAGAAAATAAGAAAAATGCAATAAAGGAAAATGATAAGAAGCAAAAAATCTCTTAGATAGACTTAGCATCTGAATCATCAGAATATGAGCAAGATGATGAGGTAACAAACTTATGTTAAATCATCAAAGGTTCAATTGTTAATTCCTATGTTGCACCGATACGGATACGGCGATACGGATACGAGGCGATACGGATATGGGACACGCCAATTCTTAAAAATACAAGATACGGATACGACGTGGATATGTCATTATAATATATAAATAATACATAAAAATTAAGAAAGTAATCAAAATGTAATATTTGAAATGACAAAAAAATTTGAAATAAAAGTAAGCATTAAATATTTAAATGTCTAGTACAACAACAAAAACAAGAAGATAAATTGTCCAGCATATGAAATTTCAACTATTCAATAGAAGGAATGATAGGATTAGCTTCTTCAGTGGTTTGTCTTTGAGTTTCTATATCATCTTGAATAAATATCATAGCTTCTAATTCATACCCATCAAGTGAAAAATTAGCAATTTCTAATATTCTCATATCCTCAAGAGATTCAAATCCATCTCCAGCAACATCCCACATCATGTTGTCTCCTTCCATATAAGTTGGAGTTTTCCTTAAGAGAAGCCGAAGGTTTGTATGCACATAAACTAAATCTTCAGCTCGTTGTGGAGTAATTTTATTTCCCTTCATTGATTAGATGAACGAGTATGTACTCCAATTTCTTTCACAGCAAGATGAGGATGAAACTTGGTCAAACAATTTTATGGCGATTGTTTGAAGTAGAGGTGTTAAAGCTCCATGTATAATCCACCACATTTTCGGATCAATTCTTCACCTATCATGCAATGACTCTTGATCACCAAAGTCCTCTAAATAACCAAAAAATTTAGCAAGCTCAATATTGACACTTCTTCTCTCCTCATTTGAAAAATAACGCTTCAAATATGTCTTCCTCATATTTAAAATTTTTAAATCAGTCTATGGATAAACTCTTTGAGGATCCTCTTGAAGTCATTCTTTAGTTGAATATCTTTAAAAAATATTAAAATGAAATAATAAAAAATATTGAAATTACTAAACAATAAATTATGAATTGATAATGAAAAATGTTAAAATTTACCTGGGATTTAGTGAGTGAGCCAAGCAATATAAAGGTGTATTACTTTTGCTCCACCTATCTTCTAGAATAGCAAAAATAACATCCCAGAAGCTTGAGTCTTCATGAAGTGCCTTCCTCTCATGTCTATATATAATTTATTTTACTTTGTCAAGTATTGAATCCCGCATCTCATAAATGAGATGTAAACAAGACTTATCAGTATCAGCTACTCTCAATATCTCATAAATTGGATATGTGAAATTTATGATGTATTCAATCTCATCCCACCATAAATCATCTAAAAGTTTCTCCTTTATATATCTAGCCTTTCCAACATCATCTTCTATATAACATGACCATTTGTCATTGATCACCATAGCTTGAAGAGCATATTTTTATTTTTTTGAATCTTCTCAACATCACTATAACCGAAGCAAATCGAGTTTCATAAACTGTAAGCATCTTTAAATTAGAGAAATCATTGAATATAAAGAGTCTCATGGAGTGATTCATAATAAAATTCCTAATTACAACTGCATCTCCATCAATCACTATTATCCAATGACATTAGATGATTTCGTTTGTCTCGGCATTCTTAGCTGCACAAATGTTCTTCAAGGCAAGATTAATCATATGCACAAAATATGGTGTCCAGAAAATATGAGGATAGGCTTGCTCTATAAGTAGACCTGCAGCTCTACAAATAGGTGCATTATCAGTAATGACCTGGATGATGTTTGAAGGCCCCACCATCATGATAACTTCTTTGATTAAATAAAAAATGAAGAACTTATCTTTGTACTGCCCTTCAAAGTTTACAGCTTTGATAAACATAGGATAGCTCTCTGTTACAACTATGAAGTTGATAAGTGGTCTTTTTTATGGATCTGTCCACCCATCACAAACTAAAGTAACTCATTTTTCCTTCCAAACTCCTCTAGTAGGCTCGAGCAACTTCTCAATATTATCAATCTCTCTTTGCAACAACTTCGTTCTAATGATATTATATCAATGTGGCATGTATCCTGCAAGATTATTATTACATGTATAGGTAAAGACATTCTTGTAATGTGAATTCCTTGCTAGGTTAAAAGGAAGTCTAACTGAGTAAAACATTCTAGCTATTTCCCCATTTAGTTGTTCTCACATTTATAAATTAAATGCTTTCTCCAAAACACTATCTACAACATATTTTCTTCTTTTTGGTTCAATCCCTCCATCTGAAAAAGCCCCTTATTAACAGTACTGTCATCACTTCTAATCGAAGAAGATGATGAAGGATATGAAGCATGACTGCTTGGAAGTGGAATATATTTTGGAAGCTCTTTTTTACTCTTTTGCTCAACTTCACTGATTTTTCTTTGCAATTCAGCCATTTGTGATGAGCTTATATTCGGGCACTTTAATTCTATGACCACTAATCTTCAACAAATGAGCTTTCACTCTATAATATGATCATTTGTATATGTCATTACAAAAATTGCAACTGAATGCAATATTGTCACCCTCTTCTGACGTTTTACCTATTTTTGTCACATAACCCCATAGAGGTTTGTTATCTTCAATATTGGTCTCTAACGGACCATCAATAGACCCAATTCCTACACTACTAGAGCTCATTATCCTACGAAGGATCGACACAAATTAATCCACATGAATTTGAAACATAAAAATTTTTAATTAAAAGTGTACATATATTGCGCCTATGCCAAAGGTCCAAAGGGGCACTGCCCCCCAGAACAAAATTTATTATAAGAGTTGATTTAAAGTTTTTTCTACCTTCTCGGTAAGACTTTGTACCATTCGGTACCCCTCTGTATCGAGCACTACCGAGCGGTACTGAGTTCCGGTACAGATCAGTACTGAGCAGTACCGAGCGAAACCGAGCACCGAGAAGTATCGAGCGGTACCGAGCGGTACCGAGTACCGAGCGGTACCGAGTATTGAGCGGTACCGAGTACTTAAGTGGTACCGAGCCTACGATTAAGAAAATGAAGAACGAAGAAAACAAAACTTTAATGCTCACGTCGCCTTCACTGTTCGTGTTGTCGAGTCGCTCCATCGACGAAGGATTCTATTGGCTTTAATGCTCGCGTCGTCAAGCCTCTTTGTCGACGAAGGATGATCCTATCCGCTTCTATGATCACGTCGTCGAGCCTCTCCTTCGACTATAACAAAGATGACGAACACCTATGCGGAAACGAAAAACCTGGCTCGCCAAAATGTTTAAGCCACATAAATAAATAGGGATATCTAGCGGATAGCCGAAATGAATAGGGCAAATTATGGCTCTATTTTTTTTTAATAGGACACGCATATTCGATAAGTGTGTCCGATCAAATTTAAATAATATTTTAATTAGACACGGCAAAGCCGTATCCGACACGTATCTATGCCTATTGGAGGCGTATCCATATCCGGCACATGTTTGACATAGCATACCTCATAAATAGGCTTATCTGTGCAACATAGGTTAATTTCAATTAGGTATAAGTATGATAAGGTTTGTTTGTGTGCTTTGTTTATATATTTTTGTGTGATTATTTATCTATTTTGTGTCTCTGTTTAAAATTGCACAATTAGAGGCGCGCCTCTGCCTCTGCACAATTCCTCCCAAAAACGCCTCGGAACCTACGCAATTCCACCTTTGTAAGAGGCGTACACCTCACTGGGACTGAGGCGCGCCTCAGAGGCGCAATTGCGCAATTCCTGATGAGGCGTACGCCTCACTGGGATATGGCCCACTCACTTAAATTGAATCCTTTTCTCCCCCTATACCCGAAGGCACCCGATTTTCCCCCCTTCAGTTCGCGAAACAGAGCTCCCGCA
>NW_021319722.1:6845-122884 GCF_001605985.2 Dendrobium catenatum | reverse complement strand
AATTGGAGAAGAAGATTCACTTGAAGACCCATTTAGTGATGGGATATGATTGCATTTTATATGTTTTTGGAACTTTGAAAGTTTTGTTGAACTAATATTTTGTGATTTTGTACTTTGGGACATGATTTTATTGCATCTACTTTCTTATTTTCCACTATTTTCATATATCATTTAGATGTTTTTATTGTAAGGTACAATATTACTATTATTTTCCTGCTAAAACCCTTAATTTTTCATTTACGCAATTCTGTGTCCGTGAGGCTTACGCCTCAGACCGCCTCAAGGCTTACGCTTCGCCTCACGGACGAAAACCGCCTCGAGGCTTATTTACGCAATTTTAAACCTTGTTTTGTGTTTAATTTTATTATGTTTTAAGCATAATTTTATGTTTCAGTTTTTTTATATATGATATTATTTTTTTCTGCATATATATTAAATTTTATGTGTTGTTTTATATCCTTTTTTTGATAATGTCAAAGGGGAGAATGCATTGTGGTTGGATGCATTTGTAGTTTGATTTTAAAATTTTTTTCTATTTAGTTTTAAATTTTCATTTGTTTTAAAAAATAATCATACAAAAAAATTTTTCCCTATTTTTTAATATAATTCTTTTAATGAGGAAGTTTAGGTGAAAATATTTTTAGTTTGCAAATTTAACAAATAATATTTGTCATCATAAAAAAGAGGGAGATTATTACAGCTCGGGCACTCGAGTTAATAATTTTGATGATAACATATATTATTAATTACCTCTTTATTTCTTCTAGTATTTGTAGTGCATATATATTTGTGTGTTGATTAACACTTCAAGTATAACATACACGATTCTTTGAAGATTCATAGTTCAAAATTGGGTAGAATAGGTTATGTTAAAAGAGTATGTAAATTTTATTTATTTATTTTTAATTTTTTTAGTTAAGTCCTGTAAGGATATATGGTAGCCTGGAGATTGTGCACACACACACTCAAGGGGAGCAAAAATATTTTTAAATATTTTAATTTTTTTGTACATCGTATTGTACAATATGGATCGTACTGTACGATTTGGTGTTACAGAAATTAATTAAAATATTTACTTTTTTTGTAAAAAATTTATTTTTGAAATATAACTAATCGTACAATACAAACATTACATCGTACTGGACAATTTATTATAATTAGAAACTCTGTTGCATTAAATTAGGCAAAATTTTGAATTTGAAAAGTTGTTTTATTCGTACTGTATGAACCTAATCCTATTGTATAATGTTTAAAATATTGCTTAATTTAATCATGTGATTAATCAATCGAATCAGCTTAATTTTGATATTTTGATTGTACTGTACAAACTGGATCGTAGTGTACGATCAACATAGACGATTTTGTCGTCCCATGATTCGTCCTGGACAATCTGCATTTTAGTTAAACTAATCGTACTATAAGATTGGTCATTCCGTACTAATAACTGTACAATACTAACAAGCAAATTGAATTGTTCGTACTGATGTGCGTACAGTACTAATAAGTCAAATTCTGCACATCATTTTGGACGATCCTGCGATACGCCTGAATTGAATTTTTAGGGTTTTTTTAATCCCTCTATTTAAGCTTTATCGTAAGATTTTATGAGTGTCATTGGCATACATTGAGTCTTCGTTCTTTTGGATAAAACTTGAAGAGAGAGCCTTGAAAGGCTGAGAGAAAATGGAGTTTGAGAGGAAGAAGATCATTATGGGTTTCAAGGGAGTGTAGAGGGGGTTTCTCACGGTTGCTCCGGCAAGTTTGTACCTTAGTACCATCGTATTCAAGGTTTGTCTTGAGGAAAGTTTTGGGAAGAAGAATATCTCTTTGGTGTTAAAGGACTCGGCTACTCCGCCGCACCGGGGAAGGTGAAAGTGATATCAGGTTCTCTGTCTCGCCAAAAGGGCGTAAAGGTGTCAAGATTCTCTGCCTCAATAGGAGGATGAACAGGAGTTTGGGTTCTCTGCCTCATCAGGAGGGTGAAAAGGAGTCAAGGTTCTCTGCCTGTAAAAGGAGTACGGTCCTCAACCGCACCGGGTTGGTGGAAGAGAGTTTGTAAGGGCTTCTCCGTCTAGCTGTGTGGGCTAAAGGAAAAACACCATAGTGATAGTGCAATACTCGGGGAGGAATCTGGAGAGTGGACGTAAGTCATGGTTTGACCGAACCACTATAAAATATGGTGTGTTCTTTCTGATTTTATTTTTTGTAGTTTATTTTTTCGCATTTTATTTTTTATTATAACTGCTTGGTTAAAAATCTATTATTGATATTATGTTGTATTGATTAGATTATCATCATCATCTTTATAACTTTTGAAAGTGTACTAGCTTCTGCATTAAGTGATAGTATTGCTTTCGTTTTAATGTGCGTTAGGGACAGTTCATTGAGGTCTTACAACTTTCTCGAACTTTTTTTGACAACTAGCCTTCATCAAAAGTTCTCTCTCGTTATCGGGATTGGTAATTAACTATAGGGGCTTGCACCTATAGGAAACCAGAACTCATATCTAAAGTTCTCACAAAATAAGGGCAAAATCTCTAGGTAGTGTCTTATTCACAATCCAATTTGCCTTCTGAAAATTTACCCATAAACTTAATTCGTTAAAACTCGCCCAATAGAGGGGAGGCCACACAATTATATCAAAATTGTATGATCATTGGTATTATTGGAAAGCTTATTCAATATTTTATAAATTTCATTTCACAAGTTTGGCTGATTCCAACCATAAAAAATTCTAGATTTCATTGCAAAACTAATAAAGTTTTGAACCACCAAAAAATAGTATCAAATGCTACTGAAAATGAAGAGGTTTTAGCCACAAATCTCCTAATAATAATCCAATCCTCCCCATCAACCCAATAAATACCCCAAACACCTCATGGCTAATATTACAAGATCACATCATTCTACATTATCTTGTATTCTCCACTTCACAAACACCTTGAAATAAGAGAGAATTTTCAGCACCCTCTCACATTCCCCATATGTAACTTTATCAATACAGTATGAAAATTATTTAAAATTATACCTTTCTTGTGCCTAAAATGAATGCCCTTCGTGACATGGTGGGTATAAAATGTCCTCATTTACTCAACATCTATATGTGCTACTTTTTAACATGATCAAAGACACTTTGACACTTTTTTGGTTGTAGTGTCTCATCGACATCATATATACGCTTTCATAATGTTGTGGGAGAGCCTAACACATTTACAACCCCCCCCCTCCCTTCAGGAAGATTATTTAAAATTATACCTTTTTTGTGCCTAAAATGAATGCCTTTCGTGACATGGTGGGTATAAAATGTTCTCATTTACTCAACATCTATATGTGCTACTTTTTAACATGATCAAAGACACTTTGACACTTTTATTTGTTGTAGTGTCTCATCGACATCATATACAAGCTTTCGTAATGTTGTGGGAGAGCCTAACACGTTTACAACCCCCCTCCCTTCAGGAGGTAACGTTGTCAGAATTAAAAGAATGTAGCCAAAAGAAAATTAATGAAATAGGAAGAATACAAAAAAATGATGAGAAAAGTATGGAAAATGGTAAAATAGAGAAAATATTAAAAACTTTCAAAAATATCAAAAAATAATAGAAAAATCCAACAAAATTTCATAAAATATTCTAGTATTCTTGATATTTCTTTTGGCATTTCAAGCCATATCACTCTCATTTTCTTGTAAGGAAAAGAAAATTAATTTTAAAAATTTATAAAAAGGGGTAGAAGATGCCCAAGAAAAATACAAAATTCTAATTAGCCCATTAGCCTAATAGAAATATATTTGACGGGGCAATATCTCAACAGCTATATAAATCATGAAAGAACAATACCACTAATTTTCTCTTATATTGATAGAACTAGAACTCTTTCTTGAAGACCTGAAATTGACAATTCAATTGCAAACTTCACCAAGATATTTGAAAATGCATTTGCATAAGGTCTTTAAAATCCTTTGTGGCAAATTCATCAAACAAGTAAGTCCTTTGGGTCATCACACTGACAAGACATGGTCATAAGTCTCAATCCTTCAGCCTTTCTTAGGTTCGATTCACTGCACGTGTCTGTGTTGACACTACCCGAATCCCAATTATTGTCATGAAGAAGAAATGTTAAATCTCTCATCTTTGGTTGACAACCTTTACTATTAAGGATCAAGATCATTTCTAACAATTGCAATTTATTAGGAGACATAATCAAAGTTTCTAAGTTAATCCATGAGAGGTGCATCAAGAACCTAGTTCATTACCACTAAATAAATAAATATCTACAAGCAGAAAAAAAAGAAAAAAAGCATTCATGTCAATCAATGTCATTGTTGCTCGGCTCATTTTGTATATTAGTATCCTGATAGCCCTATATTAAAAAATATGAAAATATCTATTGCTGTGATTCTTTTATATGTAACTTAAAATTATCTCATCCCCAACGACAAATGGTGTATCATAGCAAGACATCATCAAAGGGTCACCTTTTTTACTCAAAGATCACCAACTTCGTCTTCATCAATTAATGCCTCCACCTCATAAGTAATGAAATAGAAGTAACATAAAAAAATAAAACCTCAATCAAATAATGGATAGTTTATAGGGTTGTAGCTAGGTTGCCAATAACCTTACCTCATGAAGGCCATAAAACTAGATGATCAGTTAATCATGACTAGAAGGAATTTCATCATTGTCTTCATGGCCTACATTAACCAAATGCCTACCTTTAAGCTACGGCCTCTAGATAGAAGTCCCCGAACTCAAAGACAAACACTTTCAAGCCTTTCACACATGATAATAATAATTTTAATAAATTATAATAGAAGTGGATCTTATCATAACAACACTCAATTTCCAAGAAAAATGTATTTTGGGTTATCTTTATGATGATAGCATAAAAAATGCAAAATCATAATGAAGGGAACTTCATCTAAACAAAGCCATCCATTAAATGAAGCACTAGTAAATAGGCATAAAAAAGGGCAGTTCAACCAAGCATTTGCAGAAATTGTTCATACTGATTTAGATAAATTGGAGTTAAGATCATATACAACTCTCCAAATAATAAATGATTTAATGACACAGTTCCCAAACAATTAAGGTAATTAGAACAACAATAATAAACTTTTTCCAGCATAAATTAATTTTTTCCTGCATATTTTTTAACAGTAACACCTCTAGGATAGCCATGCACGTTGCATATTTTGCAAATTTCACAATATGAAGTCATAAATTAACTAAAAATCCTTAAACACCATGAATATTACCTTTTTAGTAATAACCATCTGAACAAAAATATGGCATAAATGCTTTAACATTCTGCTAAATAGTGCCCCAAAGATCAATCATAATTTATCCAATAAAATGTGAGCTGTGTTTAAATGTGACTTACGAAAGGAGGAAAAAGGAACTTATGTGAAAGATTACCAAGAGCTATGCATTGGAATTAAAAAAAATAAAACGCATCTGTAATGACCAAACAAGGATGAATAAATCAAAAGGAGAGTAGACAGTGATAAAATGGTTTATGAGTGAGCAGACCAACATTCCCAATACTATTAAAGCTTAGCCTCAAGCGACTGGATGCACCATGGTCGAATAATCAAAAGAGGCGCCTTCAATCAATCAAAAAGTAAATTAATCTAGATTAAAGAAGCATATCACTTTGGAATAGAAGTTATAGGTGCTTTTCTTTTATTTTAGCAGATAAGACTTCACGCAATAACAACAACAAGCCTTTATCCCACTATGTGGTGTCGGCTACAGGAATCCTTTTACTCCATTGTGTCAGGCAATGATTATGATATATATGCCTTTGAAAGTATTTATTTTAAAAGGTAAGACTAGTAAACATTTCTATGAGAAGAATCTGATTATGAAAAACTTATATCCATTAACAATGTGCAATTTACTAATTTGATAAGGTCAACAAAATAACCATGAAGTGTGATAATATCTAGAGTAAGCACGCACTTACTTCATGAACATGCTTCTCAAGTGAGTTAAGCTTCATATCTGCTTCACTTTGCCCATGAATCATGTCAGTTCGAAATTCACCCACTGATCGCTCAAGCTTGTAACAAAATAACTCCAACTGAGTCAACCTTCCATTGATTTCCTCAAGATTCCTCATAAAGTTGTCAGCATGTTTTTTCATGCAAATTTCAACAGCAGATATTACATCTTCCCTTGGAAATTCCTCTTGTTGTCCATATACATTAGTTGGCCTCCCAACTTTGTGTTCATGGAGATCCTGCATGGATAAGACCAACTCACTCATCAATAAAACCAAATAAATGTATCAAGAGGTTTAGTTTGGTTACCCAATAAAACAAAAATGATGGATGATAAAGAAGTATCACAGTCACTTAAATTGATGCACATAAAGCTTTTTATGTCAAAATCGTTTCAACAAAAAAAAAAAGAACTAACACGGCGGGACAATCTCTAGCAAAAGAAATTTGAGCACTTGACGTTGCAGCCTTGATGCTCTAATTTCAAAGAATTGACGGAATTTTGGTTGGTCCGCTAAAGCTGATGCAATCTAGCAGATTAATCAGTATAAAGCTTTTAAGAACAAGTAACTTCTATACCGTATAGAACAAAGCAGTCCGGCTTTATGGAAAAAAATCAACACAAAGAAATTGCTCTCGCTCAAGACAGGCTGACGCTTTTGGCATAACCAATAAACAATTCAGAATAAATTATGCTAGAATTTCAATGTTTAGGATCGGCCAGATTGGCCACCGTTCCAAATATGCTAATCTCTACTGTCTTCTACTAAAAATTGACTAAACAGAAAAGCCACGAAGCGAGATCTTATCTTATCCAATCCAAATCAACAACACCAAGTCAAACCAAGGTCTTTTCATCAATCCCAGTTACTCGATCAAAGTCCAAGGTAGCAGTTACCTTCGCCGATACCTCCGATCGATTCGCATTCGCCGTCTGATCCTGCTGCTGTGTGTAATCGTCATATGAGAACAACAGTTCATCGGAGACGAAATCAAAAGATCTAGACTCCGATGACATCGGACGCCTCGAAGACCCGCCCGACGCCATCGATAACCCGAATCTGAGTTCCAAAATGGAAAATAGGATAAGGTACAGGGTTACAAGAAAGAGTAACGAAGCTGCACTGTTCTTCCACCGTGCTTCGTTCGAAAGTTGTTAAAACTCAATGATGGAAGAAGACGAATGGACTCGGTCAGCCGGAAAAGTCGCGGTCGATCGATTAGCGACCTAAGGCAAAAGCAATCCGCAGTAGTTGTATCTTTCTGCAGCTTATCTGGTGACCATGGTTGGACGAAGTAAGTGAACTTGGAATGAGCCGTTATGGTTTACTGGTCCGAGAAGGCTTCCATGAATTAGCATTTATTTTTCTATTTTTTATTTTTGGACATTTAGGCGAATTAAGGTTTTTTTTTACAACTTTTTTTTATTATTTTTAAACCTATTTTTATATAAATATTTTTAGTTTTAAAATTTTTTTAATTAAAAAGTTGGTTTAAAAAATAGTAAAAAAAGCTAGGGTTCATGGAAGCCTTCTCGGACTAGAAAGCTGTTTAAAAAAAAAATTGTGCTAAAAAATTGCTTCAAATATCAGTAAAAAAGTCGTCTCAAACGAAGTCTTAGTCAAACTCACACACACATCATATACGCAAACTTCAAACTCGAAACCTCTTGGTTGATAGTCAAAGCTCCTAATCTTTTTTTTTTTTTTGAAGAAATGCAAATTGCAGTAAAAAATAAACAACTATTACAAACTAGAAAGCAAAGACAAGCCCTTTAAAATTATCATAATGGAAATGCCATCTACTAAATTTCATTTTAAATCCATTGGGGTGATGGGGACACCAAATATTAAAACAACCTAAAAGGTTGGTTAGTATCTCAGAGTTCCCAATATATGAAAAATAAAACCTAGTAAAAATCACACATTTCATTACAATAATTTCAAGAAGGACATAAAACCCTACAAGAAAACCATAAAAACAACAAACTACAAAAAGTAAATGAGCAACTAAAAAAGCTGTCAAAACACCAAAATGACCATCTTCAACATCCTTAGAGGCCAACGCGCTCCAATCAAGGGATGAATCCGTTGAAACTTCAAAGCTTCCAATAACAATCATCATGGATGAACAAAGCAAAGTCGATGAAGCAATAACACCAACACCCAACTCAAGAGGCCAATAATCGACCTCATCCTTTCCAAAGCCATATGAACTGATAATCATCACCTCCCTCATCACACTGACATGAGACAAACCAATAAACTTCAAATCCGATCCTTCAAGTCTTTAATCAATAAGACTTGAACTTCAAAGAACAGCTGAGAATCAAGAGACGAAACAAAAGTCTCCATTCCCTTCCAGCCTTCAGCAATCACACCAAGATCTTCAAAGATCAAATCAGTAGAATCCATTGACTTAGTTGGGATGAGATCCCACCTAAGTACATCACCTATGCGTCCAACCATTAACATCTTAGAAGAACCAAACAAAGCAGACAAATCCATAACAATAGCTCCAACCTCAAGAGGCCAAGAAACGACCTCAAACCCCATAACCTTCATTAATAAATCTTTAGAACAAAACATTCCACATCGCTGAGAACAAAGTTCACACCAGAATTTCTTGAATAACCAACAATTCCACTTCAAGAATCTCTCATTTTCCAAAAGTAAATCATAAAATTTTTTTTCTGCTCCAAGCACCACTTCCCGATATCCATGAAAACCAACCGAATTCAAACAGCAATCTCCACAGGTAAATTCAGGAATAATTCCAGCAGAACATCCCAACCACAAGCAAAATTTGGTCAAAAATTCCACCATCAGAAACAGAGGAAAATCAGTAAGCGGAAGACTTATTCCAAGAAAACCAAAAGGCAATGTCGAGCAAACAACAAATCTCCTTTAAAATCACCTCCAGACTTGAAATCCTACCGAAATCAATCAATAATCTAATGGCAAAAGAGTAAAAACCACAAACATGAATAATGGCTAAATCAGTCTGACGAAGAAACAACATCTCTGCCCAAATCCACTTCAAATGGACAGCTTCTATACCAAAATCCCACCAAGGCCCTCCGTCAGCCATACCAGGCCGACGGAGAACTACTTAATGCCTACATTCGGTCAAAATCGCCAAGAACGTCGATATTACTCTTCGCTCTTCACCGCTCCTCCTGTTCTTCATTCCGTCAACATCGATAGAGAAACACCACCAAGGATCTCCGTCGGCCATACCTGGCCGACGGAGAACCAACGATCGCCTTTGTTCCTTCAAAATCGCCAAGAATGTTCGCTCTGCTCCTTTAAAGCTCCTAATCAATAGATTTAGATAAGCTGCATGTGAGTCGATATTGTTGGAAATACTTTTAAGGAGTTACATTCATATTATAAAATTTCTTTGCATCTATATTTTTAATATTTAATATTTAAATTTTTATAGTTTTATATAATATTTTAACTATTAAATTATATAAAACTTATTGTTGATATAAATATATTTAAAATAAAATATAAATACGATTTAAACATAAAATAATATATAAATGATAATAAATTGTTAGATATTAAATATGTAAATACATTAAATAATTATGATGTATATGTTTTTTGTATAAGTTGAGGATAAACCTAATTCATCTACTATGAAGAATAATTACAAAATATAAAATGCAAGCCAATGCAATTAAGACCTCAAGTATCATGAGCAATAATTAAATTAGCAATGCTAAAAAAAGTCCAAAAAGGAAAAAATCAAATCAAAATAGTAAAATCTAGATTCATAATGTGTGAAAAAAAATCCAATATAACATGAATTTGCATGAGGAACAACCCATTACAGCCCGGATCGTTAAAATAACCTTCCACAGACTCTCGGCAAAAAATAGCCATATGATTCAAATTCATCATAGCCCTGATAAAGAAATAGCCACAATAGCAAAACTGTAAAGCAAATAAAGTACAGTCATCAAATTTAGAGGTATAAGAAACCCAAATCAACACAATAACCCCCAAGAATAAATTTTTATGTGAATGGCTTCAGAAATAGTCCGGAATAGAGCATATTGTCTTTTTATATTGTTTCCAAATCTTCTATCTCTATATAAAAATAACTATGCAACAAAGAGAAAGGTAAACAGTGTTTTTAAGAGTGTTATCATTTCTTTGCAAATTGGCAATATATATGATCAAAATTTTGGAATAGGTTCTAATCTTTAAAATGTCAAAGATATAATCACATTCAAAAAATAGGTGCATTATGGTCTCATAAACATCAATAAGTGTCAACTTCTATGTTGTGGACTTTTAGAGCAACAACTATTTAAGGCTCCCATCATAGCAAGACAAGTATAACAAGAGTACCTAAGAGTGCATTTTTTATATAACATATTTCCACCATTGTGCTACCTTGAAGCTTGCATAAAATTTAGAAATGAAGCTTTTAAAAGTGGGTTTTGAGTTTTCCCTCGACAAAATTAAATCAGCATAAAGATCAACCTAAATGGTCAAATATGTAATCACATTAAAAGCCTCCTTAGAAGGTGCACATAATTAAGTTATTCACCATTTCTAATGATAATAGAGAGAGCAACCAAAATTCACATTAAGGGGAACAAAGTTTTCAAGAATGATTTTAATGAGGCCTTTCCCAGCACATCAAGGGTCCCAAAGGGTAGAAATCTTAGCTACATGATGAATTTTCTATGGAATACGAGTTGTCATAACAACAATAGCATTTTTTTTTTGCTCTCCCATAAAATAGAGCCCTTAGAAGATGTAGGATTCCAAAAATTCCCATAATTATAAGACCAACAAACAAGTAGGCCTTGAGAATTTAAACAATAATACAACAAGGAGCAATTAAAGGTGAAAGAAGGAGCTAGATGGAAGGTAGCAGAGACACCTATAGTTCTAAGGTTTGCAAGTGTTGGATTAAGAGATCAATCACATTTTTTTGTGTTAATGTCACCATGATATAAGAACCTAGAACATATCTTGGTAAATTAATTTGCACCAACTCTTAAGTAAAATGGCACCACATATCCAGTATGTAGTGGAATTACAAATGGTGATTTAAAGTATTGTAACCTTCTACCAAAAGAGAAGGTTTTAGCTACATATCCATCTAACAACACGACAGATCATAGGTATGGCCCAGTAGGTAATGATTTTGTTAATATTAGGAATTTTGAGCAACTCCAATAGATTATTTTGATCAAGGGTATTATTTGAGAATGTGATGAATCTTTAAGGGGGTTATAAGCTAACCCAAATAAAATTTTGAAGTGCATAAGAATATTTTTGAGATCTAGCATGTTTTAAAGGTTTCCATTACCAAAGACAAATAAGTCATCTACATATAATAGGTGGGAGAGATGAATATCACCCATAGTGATACCTAAATAGTCTTGGGCAATAATATTATAATAAAGTCCATCCATAATTATGCAAAATAAGTAGAGGGAAATAAACACCTTTATCTATGGCCAGAGCATGAATTAAAGAAACTCTCAGGATTATCTTGATGCACACAAAGAAATGGACATTATCAATGCAAGCTTTAAACTATCCAATAAATATTTGAGGAAAACATGTAACATGTGTTGTTTTGGGACTAAAGTAACTAGCATAATTTAGAATGAATGATCACTTAATCTTGATATAGTTATGCATTTTAAATCCTATAGTGTCTAAATTTCTTCAAATAAAATTAGAATTGAAAAGGGATAAAGAAAATTATAAGGAGTGAAAATACCCCTTAAAGTTGTAGCGTTATGGCGTTGTCTTTTATGTTTGGGAAGAGGATTTAGGGGAGTGTTGCATGGAGAATGAGGTTGACTTCTAAAAACCTATCTTTGATTTCAATTCTAATAATTTTATAATAGGCTATGAACAAAAATATATTTTTCTTGGGTTTTTTACCGTTATAATCTTTTGTATATTTTTATATGATTTATTCTAAACATTTTAACAATAAGAAGTTCAATTTTTACCAATTGGTTTTCTTTGTGATGATATATATGGATATTGAACAAATGAAGAAATTCTAGTTTTCGTAATAATTCCTTAAAAGTCTTGAAACATTGCTCTCAATATTCTTCTAAAATTATTATTTAAATGGAAAATGTTCAATGGGTGGGCTTTTACAAATGCAATGTAGCTTAATATTGGCAATCCTGATAGTTCATGCATTATTTAATCATGTTTAATAAATTACTGAAGCATTCAGTTTGCATAATGCATGGCATGGCATTGAAGAAGTTCTAATCTTTAAAATATGATAAGCGCATTTTATGAAATAATACAAGGGCCCTATATATTTTATTTTAGCCTCATCTAGCTTGTATGTATGTGAGAGAGATTCTTACCTCCACTTGCTAAATGCTAGTGTGGGTGGTTGTTTTGTTCTGTTATGGCCCCACTTGTTGTATGCGGGTGTCAGAAGTTAAAGGGGGCTATAAGTGGAAGTGAATTTATAAGTAGGCATCAAGACATATGTGTTATAACCATGCATTGTATATTCTGAAAATTGTATGAATTAAGTATACTGAAAACTCAAAACATGCTCTGACTATAATACCCAAGATTTTCATAAATGTAATCATGAATTTTCCCTCTTAGTATATATATATATAGCCAAAAGGATATATACATATATTAAATTCATTGCATTGATATTATTAAAAGCTAATAAAATTGATTTTTACTATAATAAATAATTTTTGTAATAGGTTATTATTTATTAATTATGGTAGAATTTAATTATTAATTATTATTGCAACTAGCCTTCTCCACTAAATAGTGCATGCATTGGCTAATCACTCAGGATCGAATCATGCGGTTGGGAATGACTATTGGGCTTAGTGGAGAGTTAGTGGAGGTATATTATATTAAGTTAAATTAAATCTATAGCATTTCTCCATTTCATTTCTTCCCCACCCACCCGTACGTAATTCTCTGGAGTTTGAATAGAGAGTAGGCCATGAGCAGGAGGCGATCTGGGAAGGACTGTTGTGGCTAATTTTTGAAAATGGGTAAGAAAATATGGAAGGGGAGAAGAGAGGAAGGAGATTTGGAGACATAAAGAAAAATTTGGGTTGAATGAGGAGTTCAATTGAGGTAAATTTTTATATAGCCATGTTTTTTTTTTTCATTGAATTCATGCATAAATGATTAAATGTATTCTTTAGGTTATTTATAAGAGGAAAAGAAGTCTGAGTATTTTTGGAGAGCAAATTCATCCGACCACCCTAATGAATGAGACGAGATATCCAATCTATAATATAAAAAATGATCACATTTATATATAATTATGATAACATATTTATGGAATTATGGTAGCATTATTCTTATAGTAATCCTATAATTTGTTTATTAGTACACTAAGTTTAATAATTGTTTAGTTGAGTTTACCTAATGTATAAATGTATGTTATTAAAATATGAAGCTTAATGAAAGGTAAATGTGAAAAGTCATATTATGGTAGATAGGCTAGCACAAGTAAACGTGAAAACCCTGACGAGATAAACCTTAGAAATCGTACATAAGGTACCCGACTCTCTCTCTCTCTCACTACTAAAAGTTAAAAATTTGGATCCAACTTTAAATGAGAGATGTATAATTGTGCAAAAGTCTATAATCATCATATGGCTTATCTAAAGTACTGGAAAATAAACATAACAAGAAATATGTAAAAAGCTAAAGAATACATACAATGATTAGAAATTCCTTTCCATTCAAAACTATAAGTATTTGCTCGACCATCGAAAATAGCTCCCATATCAAACTGCCAAGGCAAACCCAGTATCAGATGACACACGTCCATCTCTACCACATCACACAGAACTTCGCTAGAATAATGTCGGCCGATAGAGAATGCCACCCTGCACATATCCGTGATTGCGATCTCCACCCCTTTCTTAACCCAGCTTATCTTGTATGGACTTGGATTCTTTGTTGTTTTTAACTGCAGAACTTGCACCATAGCTCGAGATATGACATTTTCTGTGCACCCACTATCGATTAACAAATCACATATCTTCCCATTCACTGTGCACTTTGTCTTAAACAGAGCATTTCTCTGGGAATTATTCTATTGCCGGGGAGCTATCAACAATCTTTGTAACACACATACAACCGGTTCCCCTTCATCTCCATCTACATCTTCTAGTTCATCCTCCTGTCCATCCTGATTGACGTCTAACTCTCCATCATCTCCGCCCTCCAACAATTGCAGTTGTGGACGAGTCAGACACTCGCTGGACTTGTGCCCCTGCGGGAAACATCTAAAGTATTTGATAGTTGAAGGTCTAGCATATGGATTTTCTCTCGGTGGTGCTCTATTTCTCCGAAATCCTTTCTGATCCACTACCTTTAGGCCCGAACTGGATGGAGAATTAGCTGGATTAGGCGCCGGAGGTTGTTTGGTAGCATTGGAATAGTTCTGAAACGGCGCTTTGCTGTATTCTGCGGACTGATCAAATCCCTTCTGGCCCTACTTGCTGTGCATTTGCCTGTTTAACTGCATTTCCACCTTAAGTTCGTAGTTTACTGCCTGTGACAAGGACCAAATGGAATTAAGTTCCAGCTTGTCCTGAATCGCATCCCTTAATCCGCCGATGTACCTTGCAACCAGTTGATTGGCCGTTTCATTTAAAATATTGTTCCTCGCACTTAACCGATAAAACTCTTCGGTGTAATCATTCATCGTTCTAGCCCCTTAAGAACAGTGTTGGTATTGAACATACAGCATTTGTTCGTAATCGGTGGGTAAAAAATGACCTCTAAGGAGTTATTTCATTCGGTACCAGCTCCAAACTTATCCCCGACCTTCACGTCTTCTTGATTGGAGAATTTGCAACCACCACGCACTTTCACCCCCTTTGACTCCCCTTTGAGTTTACAAGCCATATATTTTACCTGTTTCTCAGACTCAATTTCCATATATTCAAAGAAAGTTTTAACATCTCTCTCCCAATCTAAGTAGTCTTCAATATAAAACTTACCATCGAAAAATGGTATGTCCAATTTGACTTGAAAATATGTTTGAGGTCTTTCTATTAGACGCCTTATACGAATCAGAGCTTGATCCCCTTATGAATCCGATAATACCAACGTGTTGACCTGCTCCCAATCACCTTCCGAATCTGATGCCTCCGGTATCTGAGATCCTCTGGTTTGCTCTCTGTCCATCCTGAACCCACGCCTCATCATCGGTGTGATCGTCGGAACGACAGTTCGGCCGCCTTGCTTCCTGTCCAGACTAGCATTGATTAATCTCAATTCACGGCGCATCTCTCCGAACATACGGTGGACGTCTGCCGACAGCTCCGCCGTTTGTTTCGCCAAATTGGTGTGTTCCACCCATAAGGCATCCAAGCTATGTTCTTCACTGGTAGCCAACCGCTTGCTACCTTCCGCCATCCTTGCTCTGATACCAACTATGGTGTAGGTAAAACCTGCAAGAACAAACGAAGAAGGCAAACAATAGAATAGTAATGAACTTCTCTGTATTATATTATCGAAGATGAAAACTATCTCCGTACAGTCCTCTCCAGACTATATCAAACCTTTCAGCTATACTAAAAATAGGGACTGAATTCTAAAAGCAACTAGTAGTACTATATATTTAACTAATTATAGTACGGGCTGTAGTGGAACTAGCTACAAGCAGAAAAATATTATTAACCATATAATATGTCCCGTAGGACTAGTGTAATCAAGGATGCTCCGCATTAGATATTTCTATTGATATTGATAAAATTTTTAAACATAAATCTTGATTGTGGATACCCAATAATCCATAATTATGAGAAGATATTTTGCAGGAAGCTCATCCCTCAGGCTACACCATTCATCTAGGTAGTACCAATATGTATAAAGATTTGAAATTATTTTTCTAGTGAATATGTATGAAGAAAGATGTTGTTGAATGTGTATCTAATTTGAAGCATGTCAAATTATGAAAGCTGAACATCAGTGACTGAGTGGACTGTTATAATAACTACTTATCCTTGGGTGGAAGTGTGAAGATATTAAAATGGATTTTGTTGTGAGATTTCTCAGATCCAAACATGGACATGATAACATTTTGGTGATTATTAATAGACTGACAAACATAAGTCACTTTTAACCTGCCAAGTAAATTGATTCAGTTGACAAATTAACAAGCTTTTATGTGAAATAAATTGTTAGATTGTATAATATTTTAAAAGTTATTATTTCAGACATAGATGGTTGATTCACTTATAGGATATAAACAAGTATTCATGAAAGTTTAGGGATAAATATATAGTTTAATATAGCTTTTCATCCTCAAATTGATGGTCAATTTAAAAGGATAATTCATGAATTGGAAAATTGTTAAGATTATGTGTTTTAGATCTTGGAGGTAGCTGGGAGGACCATATACCATTGATAGAGTTTGCTTACAATAATAACCATCAGTCAAGTATAAAAATGTCACTATATGAATCCCTCTATGAAAAAATATGCATAACACCATTAAAAAATAGGAGAAACATAATTAATGGGCCAAGAGCTAATTGATGAAGCAATAGAAAAAAATTAAATTAATCATAGACATACTGAAAGCTGCTCAGGATTTTTAACAAAAATATTAGGACCCCAAGCATACAGTAATAGACTTTGAAGTTGGTGATTTTATATTTCTAAAAGTTAAACTTAAAAAAAGTACAACTAGATTTGGTTAGGTGGGTTGAGTCCTATGTATATATGACCTATTGAAGTTATTGAAAAGATTAATAAAGTTGCTTATAGGCATGCTCTTCTAGCTAATATGTCATATATTCATAATATATTTTATATGTCACTATTAAGAAAATGGATTATAGATATCCACCAGAGAATTTCATGTGATGAAATTGATCTATAGAAGAATCTGACTTACACCAAGGAACCAGAGAGAATAATAGATTTTGATACTAAACAAATTAGAAACCATCATATTCCTTTTGTTAAAGTAAAATGGAAATACATACATAAAAAAAAGGCAACCTGAGAGAAGAAGAAGAAATTAGATTGAAATTTCCTCATTTATTTATGGCCACTAAGATAATAAATTTTGAGGATGAAATTTTTAATAAGGAGGGGTGAATTATAATACCTAAGATTTTCATAAATGTAAGTATGAATTTTTCCCTAAAAATTTATCCCATTTTATCATACCTCCATTAAACATCTAACATAATTTCATTTAATTCTATTTTTAATTTTAAGCATATTAATATTTATAAGTAATAACTAGAAGGATATCTATATGTATTAGATTTAGTGCATTGATATTATTAAAAGTTAATTAAATTAGTTTTTATTATAATAAATTATTCTTGTAACAAATTATTAATTATTAATTACTATAAAAGTTAATTGCTAATAACTATAACAATTAACCTTCTCCACCAAATGGTGCATGCACTGGCTAATCACTCAGGCTGGAATCATGTAGCTGGGAATGATTGGGTAGGGGTTAGTGGAGAGTTAGTGGAGGTATATTATATTAAGTTAGAATAAACCTATAACATTTCTCTATTTCATTTCTTCACCACCCACCTGTAGCTCTCTGGAGTTTGAACTTAGAGCAAGCTGCGAGCAGGAGGCGATCTTGGAAGGACTGCTATAGCTGGTTTCTGAAAACTGGTAAAGAAATAAGGAAAGGAAAGGAAGGGAAGAAGAGAGGCAGGATATTTGGGAGAGGGAAAGGAAATTTTGGGTTGAATTAGGAGTTTAATTGAGGTAAATTATCATATAGCATGATTTTTTCTATTGAATTGATATATAAATGATAAAATATATTCTTTAGATTATTTATAAGTGGAAAAAAGTCAAGGTATTTTAGGGGAGCAAATTCACATGAGTATCCTAGAGAATGAGGTGAAAGATCGAATATGTAGTATAGTAAATAGTGACATTTATAAATAATTGTGATATCATGTTTATGAAATTATGGTAACTTTTCCTTTAGTAATCATGTTATTTGTTTAATAGCACACTTGAGTTTAGTAATTATTTAGTTGATTTTACTAGATATAGATGTTGTGGGTTATGAAAATATAAAGCTTAATAAATGGTAAATGAGAAATGTTGTATTATGGGAGATAGATCCATATAAGTAAAGACGAAAGACCTATCGAGATAAGCTTTAAGGGTCATACATAAGGTACCAACTCTCTCTCACTTTTAAAAGTTGAAAATTTGGATCTATTTTTGAACGAGAGAGCTATAAGTGTTCAAAAGTTGATAGTCATCATATGACTTACCTACAGTATTAAAATAAATAAAATAAGAAATAAGTGAAAAGTTAAAGAATACATACAATGATTGGCATTTGTATGCATTGATTATTTATATAGCTTGTGATTCTTATAGAAATTTAGACATTACTTATAATGGAATGCAAATTATTTATTTCTTATTTTTTTATATTAGGATTATATATTTTATTGAGCTTTAGCTCACTAGTAGGGATTATACTGTAGGAAAAGGGAAAGAGTCGGCTAGGCTCTATATATGCAAGAGGGGATTGCATTTTGTGTACATAAATTTTGGGTGTGCATCAAAACAAGAGAAGTAAGCTATGCAGTAAGACTTTCTTGTATGTAAGATTTATTTAAAAGTTTACAAAGCTCTGTATTTTATTTCAGAAGTTTTAAATATGCTTTCAAATATGAATTTTGTATATAAATTCCTAAAATTAAAAAGTTTATTGTGTTGGGATGGTTTGGATATATTGTTTTCTACTCACTTAATCCTAATAAAAGAAATTCAGGATAAGTGTTGATAAGATATATGTTTATTACACTCCAGGTTAAAATGCATATATATATATATATATATATATTCTTAAAATTTAGGGGGTGTCAAACTGGGTGTGACACTGATAACTCAAAAATATATTTGTACATTCTAATAAAATAAGAAAGTAAAGTGCAAGCAAAATTCTAGTAGTGAGTGTACTCTAAAATCTCCAATATTTTTATGAATGCCATATGTGAAAATACAAGCAATAATCTTAAAAGTTAATTACATTTCAATAATCATAAGAAATTAATTTTTGCTAGTACTTAATTCATGCTTTATTGATCAACTAAATCTTTGAATAAATCGCTTCTAGTAATTTAAACAAATATTAATATATGTAGTGAGATTGTGAAAGAAGTGTCCTAAATTATTGGTGCTCACTTTATTATATTTCTCTCATATTTCATGAAAAGGGAAGGGTTTAGTGGAGTATAGAGAGAGAGAGAGAGAGAGAGAGAGAGAGAGAGTTAAGGGTAGGGTTATGTAGTTCAGAACATTTGAGGTATTAGGAAATCTAGTGTTCATTCTTTGTGTGTATAGACTATATCGTAAGCTGGATTATTATATATAAATTTCGAGAAAAGAAATTAATTGATGCTTAGATTGAAATTGTGAGAACCCTTGAATTTCAAGATCTTTGGTGCATGTTAGTCTGTACGAACCGTCTGTACGAATTAAACATCGTGTAGGTTAGTCTGTACGAACTGAACATAGTGCATGTTAGTCTGTACGAATCATTTGTACGAACTGAACATGGTGCAGATTAGTCTCTACGAACCGTCAGTACGAATTGAGTTTGTTTGCATGAACTGAACAAGTTTTTTTAACAGAGCCCATCGTCCAGGGATGAAAATCAATTATCGTTAGTACAATATGTGGATAGAGGAGATCATCCCGAGACAAACAAAAAATATTATCCGTACGACCTAAAATATCTCAGCCCATTAAATATCCCATTCGTTCGATTTTGAAGAGAGAGAAAGAGAAGGAGAAGAAGAGAAAATTCACGTTTTGGGCGACTTTGGTCAGTTTTCGTCCGTCGTTGCAGTTGAGGAAGTTGATCTACTCCAGGTAAGACACATTATGCTTGTCTCAATTTTCAGAAATGTGAGTTTTGACGAATATTCCGATTAAAGTTTTATTTCCGTTAGCGAAAAACGGGTATAACTTTGTACTGGTAAAATTTTTACATCGTAACTTTTGGTATGCAATAGAGATTATGATTTTGCACGTTTTGAATATTTTCTTGAAATTTTTCACTGAGTATTTTGAAATATGCAGGATTTTTATCGAATAGAAAATTATCTGAATGTCAAAAAAATAGTGTTTCAGTATAATAAAAGCTTTGAAATGTTATTTTATACGATCTCTAGTAATTTGGTAAATTTATGAAATTATGCATTTTTTATTCATTGGATTTTTTGTTGTCTATCACTATACGAAAATGTGAAATTTGGATGTGTGCTCAATTACCTTGTATTTGTTATGATGTGATGTTTTGACGTGCCTATGTGATTGAATGATATCTGTTGGAAGTTATAAGGGGCCAGAATCCTTTGAGATTATGTCTGTGTCAAGGAATAAAGGGAGGCATAATGGGCCAGAATCCTTTGAGAATCTATCTGGATCCGGGAAATGAAATCTGATCTGAATAATTATATATATCTGATATATTATGGTGCTATAAGCATAAAGGGAGGCAAAAGGGGTCAGAATCCTTTGAAATTCTTTCTGTGTTAGGAAAATTTAAAAGGGACGCATAATGGGCAAAAATCCTTTGAGATTCTGTCTGTGTCAGGGAAAATTCTGAATAACTCTAAAATGTGTTTTGAAATATGATTTGACATGTGATATGGATTATGATTTGAACGATTATATGATATAAATTTTATTCAGTTCTTCTGTATCTGTTATTTGATTCTACATGATTATCTAAATTATGTCTGATTATATATTTTATACGATTATCTGAATTCTATCTGATTGTCTGATTTATGTATGATTATCTAAATTCTATATGATTGTCTAATTTCTATAAGATTATCTGCATTTTGTCTGATTTCTGCATGATTATCTAAATTCTTTCTGATTGTCTGATTTCTGTATGATTATCTGAATTCTATCTGATTGTCTAATTTCTGTGCGATTATCCGAATTCTGTGTGTTTATCTGGATTTCTGATGAATATATAAATTTTGTACGGCTATCTGAATAAGTGAATGAATTGCTATGTATTTCTATTTCATGATTTTCAGTTCAGTGATTTCTTTGATCTGCAATAACTATTTTTAAATCTTTAGTAAAATATTTTGAAATGAGAGTGTCTGGGAATTTAGATCGGCTAGTGTGACCTTGGTGAGCTGTGAGCTCACTGTGGTTTTATTCATGGTTTCGGGATTCGGGAAAGGGAAGGAAGTTGTGGACTAGCCGTTCAGGATCTGATATGAAGTTATAGGTATTTTGTTATTTTAATTTTTGTACAATCATGGCTAGTTTACCTTTCTGCTATGTACTTTCTTTCTGAAGCCATGTACTATAATGTATATGATTGTTTTGATGAATGAAAGAAATGTTTTGTGGATGAGTTTTCTGTATTTGAAAGTTTTTAGTAGCTCTGTGGTTCTGTATGTTAAAGAATACTTGGAAGAAAGTCTGAAAAGTAATTCCAAAACTAGATCCTGGGATTCGCCCTTCGCAGCTCAACACGACAGGATCCGTCCTGGTCGGGTTGTGTTGTGATAAAAATTATTATTTTGGATTTTATATTCAACTCCAGTTTATTTTTCATTATGGTTGAGTTAAAAATTTAAGTTTAGAGATTTAATATTTCTATTAGATCCAAGAGCATCACAAAAACATTTCTACTTCATTCTCTAAATAATAAAATCTCTAGAAACCATATTAAATGCTTTAATGATGTCAAGCTTAGAATTGAAGAAACCCTCTTTTTTGTTGCCTTTGAACTCAATTAAAATCTCTTTTCTAGTTGACTACCTAATATATATGGTGTTACACAAGTACAATGTTGTTTCAAATAATAAAGGATGAGAAAATATCGTAACCACATGGATATATATATAGGTTAAAAAATAGAACATTTTGTTTTTCAAAAAATCATGTCCCCTTTGCTCGCACACGCTTTGTTATGCTAGGGGTTTTCCTTAGCCCTCTTCCGATAGTGCTAGTCGTCATTGATGTTGCATGTGCAGATTTTGTGAAAATTTCTCATTTTCCTCCTGTCTCTTTACACTAGTTTGTGGTTTTTCAAAATTTTCCCTATTCGTCCACCTATGCTTGGCGGAATGGCAATGAATAAGATGGTTGATCCTTATTTTTTATATCGCTCTTTCCTTGATGCTTTATTTGGAACTTCCCCAGTTGTGTGTTTTCTTGACCTAAAATCTGCTACCCATCATGGTTTGCCTTCACTGTGGATACTGGACAAGGAGATTCTTGCGCTTACAGCTCCTCTTTAATTTGCATTATTTGGTTATTTTCCTTCTCGCCAACCAAATCTTGGATCTATTCAGAAGTTTTTTTTTTTAATCTCAAGCTAAATGAAGTTTTCTCAGTTACTTTGTTGGATCATTCATATTCTTTGATTAAGTTAGTTAATGTTCTTAACTATAACATATGTTTTTTCCCATAGATCTTACTTTGTTACCTACTACATGAAATTGACCAAATGATCTCTTTTAGTTGATATTGGTGTGGAGTCTCTGGTTATCCCCATTTGGATATTATTCCCTAACTTGCTGATATATCTTTTCTTCCCTTGTATCCTTCATGGCTTGGGATTATTATTTGGTAAATCGTTAAAAGTTGATCATGCTACCTCTATTGGCTCTCGTCCCTTTATAGTGAGTGTTTTGGTTGAGCTTGACATTACCAAAAAAATCCTTATATAGTGTGGCTAGGTCCTGAAAAAATTAGGTACATCCAACATGTTTTGATGGAGGATTTCCCTCCATTTTGGGTACATCCAACATGTTGTGATGGAGGATTTCCAACATGCTTAGTATCTATAATCAATACAGTGAATCAATAGTAGTATCAAACAATATCGAAAGTTTTTAGTAGCTCTGTGGTTCTGTATGTTAAAGAATACTTGGAAGAAAGTCTGAAAAGTAATTCCAAAACTAGATCCTGGGATTCGCCCTTCGCAGCTCAACACGACAGGATCCGTCCTGGTCGGGTTGTGTTGTGATAAAAATTATTATTTTGGATTTTATATTCAACTCCAGTTTATTTTTCATTATGGTTGAGTTAAAAATTTAAGTTTAGAGATTTAATATTTCTATTAGATCCAAGAGCATCACAAAAACATTTCTACTTCATTCTCTAAATAATAAAATCTCTAGAAACCATATTAAATGCTTTAATGATGTCAAGCTTAGAATTGAAGAAACCCTCTTTTTTGTTGCCTTTGAACTCAATTAAAATCTCTTTTCTAGTTGACTACCTAATATATATGGTGTTACACAAGTACAATGTTGTTTCAAGTAATAAAGGATGAGAAAATATCGTAACCACATGGAATAAGTTTTTAGTCCTTACTAGTTAAGTATAATCATATCAATCACTTAATTTATCTTACAAATTAACTAAATTTTTTGTGAAGGAATAAAAATGAAATTAAAATTATAGAGTTTTTAAAAACTTTCCAAATTTTATAATAATTTTTAATTTATGAGTGACGCGGTTATTATGTTCATGCATATTTGGTCTATTAGATTTTAATTGTAAATTAGAGCACAAATAGTTCCTCGTCTCTATCAGCTCGTTAAAACCTAAGTGAAGTTAAGAATAAATATGCTAATCACTAGTTCCATTTCAAGAAAAACATCTCCTTAAAGATCTAAAAATCCTAAAAATGCATATATATATATATATATATATATAAATCCGCCGAACCAAAGGATTTCGGAATCCGGGATTTAGAGCGAATGGCGGAATTTTTCGTCCACGGAGGATTTCGTTTGCCGTGAGATTTGGATTTCGGATTTCGCCCAAATCCGGCCTTAAATCCGCCTAAATCCGCATACCAAACAGCCCCTAGAAGTCTGCAGCAATGGCGGTGTGCTCATCTGGTTCCGAACCTTCGGGATCTATTGGGAAGGGGTGGATCGTGCACAGCCTTCTCATCGGAGCGGCGGTCGCCGCGGCGGCGGTGGCGGCTCACGGAGGCTTTTTCCGCCGGCTTCTATGGCGGGGCGGTTACCGGAGCCGCGTAGTCGGAATCATTCCTGCGAGGTTCGCATCATCGAGATTCCAGGGAAAGCCCCTTGTTCACATACTTGGAAAGCCAATGATCCAGGTCTGACGTTTGCCCCTCTACCTTTTTCAATCTTTGCAATCGCTATTCAGTTTCAAAAAACTGTGAAACTATAATTTTTGATTAACTCCTGTGAAATGTCTTATTGTGGAAAAGGCATTTGATTTTTTTACTTACTTAGATCTTCTTGAAATTTTTGACTGGCAGGCCTTTTGCGAACCTTAAAGCTGTGATTTTTGAGGAAATGCTGATTTTATAATTTGTAGAAGGTGATGAGGAGAGTTATAAGAGTCTACTTTGTCACGACTGATAGGAAGGTGAAATAACCAGTGTCTGCAACAGTGAGCTCATTAGCACCAATTAAGTAGAAGGATGCACTGTAGCTCTAGGAGAAAAACAGCTTTCGTAGGAGAGAGTAACATTTGGTTGTTGGAAATGCTTTGCGCATTGGTGAAATTAGTATTAATACCAGTGGGGAGTGAAAAAAGATTATATAAACTGCCAGTTCTAAGTAGTATTTTTGGCCGGTACATACCTAGTTAGCTGAACTTACGTTACATTTTTGTCACAGAGGACATGGGAGAGAGCAAAGATGGCTTCTACTTTGGACCATGTTGGTAAGTCGATGTTATTGATTGAATTGATTTTTTTTATTCATTATTAGTTAATTTCTGTTCTTCAAGTAGCTCCAACCACCACCTTTTCCGTTGATAATCTTCAAAAGCAAAAATTTAGGGAACTGTACATAAGGCCTTATGGTTGGCCACAAAATTTTCTTTTTTTTTTTTTTTTTTTTCAAATTTTGAATCTGGTTACTAAATGGATTTGATTATTGCTGTTTTGAATGTGTTATTAAAATAATGGATTTCAACATTAACACTTTTGAGGAATATGGTGCATTGTTTTAGTAAACAAATTCAAAGTGGTAATAACTAAATCCAATATTCTAGTAACCATATCAAAAGCAATAATAACCAAATTTATAATTTCGATTAAAAGTTTATTTTTTATCGATGGACTAGAGAAAAATTATGATAAACAATATGATCTTATAACAATTCTTCCAACATTTTAAAGTTGAGAAAGTCCAAGGGCTGAAGTTAAACTACTATCTAGAGTATGAAATGTTGTCATATGCATCAAATGCATTTAAGGTGATATGGTTGCCCAATCCTCTAGGTGCTAAACACAATCTTATGCTATTGGTGGAGCAAAATGGGGCGTTCAAATGAAAATAACTTCATTACTTAGGCTTTTTTGGATGTGTTATGTTTCATTGTACTTTGCTATATATTGTGCTAGTGTGGTGGAATAAAGTGGATGACCATTTGGCAAGATTATTGTCTAAAATGTTGTAAAAGTTGTAGCTGTTTGGTGAAAAAAAAAGTAGTCAAGTTGATATGAATACTTTAATGATAGAAATAAATATTATATAAATTTTGTATTATTATGATGTGATAAATTAATCTTAATTAGTTTTTAATTAATTTAAATAAATAAAATTATTTATTTATTAAATACAACAACTAAAATTCTTAAATGTCTTTTTTTTTTGGAAGCCATATATACAAAATTTCTAACAAAATTGCTTTTTTAGCTTTTATACGATTGGACTTTTTCTCACATCAGTTCTTCCAAATGCCTTAAAATTGTATCTGTTGTTCAAGGAAGCCGAATCAAGCAGTAGAAATCTATATAAAATCGACCCATAATATTTGAATTATGAGGAATACTTTTGAATGGTTTAAAATAATAATTTTTATGCTTTAATATGTGGGAAAAATAAGAATTTTCAAGTTTCATTGCATTGCAAATTCAAAAATATTTCTAATTAGATTGTCTTAAAAAAGAGTAGTTAAACTAAAGTTTTAAGCATGGATAAATTTGCGATAATCTAATCTTTGCTAGTATATATTCCATCTTTATCTTCTCGCATGTATTATCTCCATTACTTAATCTAAAGTCCTTCAGTTCTTCCTCGATCTTATTGAACTCATTCTTTTCATTTTCAATATTTAATACTAAAACTCTTAAGTTGTAGCAGATAAAATTGATTTAAGTTATTTCCTAGTCAACATCTTTGTTTCTTCAAATCTTTATGCTTTTTTCATGTCACCTTATATTGAGTATCATCATAAAAAACTATGTCATCTCCATTAAACTAAGTATTATCAGTCCTCTCTCTAAGAAAGACAAGCATATCACCTCATGCTTTGATGCATGGCATTGGTTTAAGCACATTTTAGTTATGGTGCTCAACTTAGAGGTATGCAAGGTGCAAAGGATTTGTCTCACCTTATATTTCCTGGATGCCTAAGCGAGCATCCAACTTGCTTTTAACAACACTGAGAATAATTGATAATCCGTAATCCTCCTTGGATAGGATTGTCCTAGTCTTCCAAGTGATCAGTTTTTTTTTATTTTTTATTTGAGCATTTTAGTATGCAAGGGTGTATCACTCACTCATCACTAATCTTGGTTGAGGAATAGGCTTCCCAACCTAACTACCCAAGGCATTTAATATTCCACAAGGTTGCCCACAATCCTTTGGGTATTACTACCCAGTGAATCTTATAGGATTTAGGAGAAAAGGGGCAAAGATAATAAACTAGAGTTTACAAATTATGTTGGGATAAATAATGTCTTAACAAATTACTACTTGAAATCGACTAAAATTGGAAGAGCATTACCAATGTGAAGCCAATGTGCTGATTGGAAAAACATCTTATCTTCAGTTCCATTAAATTCTCCTCCTTCCCTTTGATTCTTCCTTGCAAATATTTTTGATTCCTTGCTGTTTTTCCGTGAAAATAGTGGGTAATATTAGTGTTTTATTGTTTCCTGTGATGAGAACTGCAGTTGTATTGCGTTGGAAGTAATTACAGAAGATGAAAACTGAATTATGGAGCTGCTGTTTTCCTCTATAGGGGAGGTGGTATAGGAACCACAGCTGTAGATTTAAAGATGCAGTTCACTAGTATAGCTTCAATGGCTTACAAGTGGCAGGTTTTCTCCTGGACAACAACAGAAGATGTATGGCGACTGCAGGAATAAAAAAATCAGAGGACTAAGTATGGCTGAAGAAAAGTGTGGAGGAAAAATTGGATTTACAAGCTTTATTCACTCTTAAAATTATAAAATAGTCTTTTATTCCCTATTTATAGAAGTAGGATAGGGATTGCTAACTTTAAATCAAAATTTATATATAATGGATAAGAATGCATAAAAATAATTCATTTTTCTAATTAAAGGCACTAATCCAAAATTTAAGACGGGAAATGTGGAACTAACTTTTGCATTCAAAGAAATAACTGCGAAGTTTTCTAAATTTTAGGGATTGATTCTAATTTATAGGAATGGATAAATATCACATAGATGTTGGCATTCAAATAATATTTTTTCCATTCCTCTATCTTTGATGGACTCAAACATGGGTTGTTTAGGCTGATTTTTCTCATTTAGAAGCCTTCCTTGATACATCAAAATTAAAGCTCAACTGCTCAAGTTGAAAAATGAAAGCTCAAGTTGAAACATGGGTTCATTGTGGATTAGAAGAGGACTTGTGGATCTTTTAAAGTGTGCTAGAGATCCTCCTGGATCAATTGAGAACTCTCTATGTAAAGCTAAATATGTCATGGCACAAGAAACAATGGAGGAAAATTGAGAAGGTAATTTAATTTGCGTACACCTATTGATGTTGACATCCGACGGTGAACGCTTACCCTGAGGAAGAGACGAAGATCAACGACCGAGATCATTCCAATTTATCTTAATTTACTAATTGTATTTTTTATGTATTTTTTATTTTTACCCTCACTTGAGGGAGTAGTCCTATGTAAGCTCTAGGGGCATGTTTGCCTTTTTTGAGTTTCTTTTATTTCAAGGCCTATATATAGAGGCCATTGCTATTGTATTATGATGATGGATTATTAATAAAAAAACTTTATGCACTCTTGTACTTTGGGGAGAACTTTGGTGAGATCCCTATGTGAGGGAAGCTTGGTATCCACCAGTAGCAGGAAGTGTCCGGGCTTGTGGTTTGAAGTCCCTGGGTGATGCATTCAGTTCTTCATGATCATGTTTTTTTATGTTATTGTAATTTTTGAATTTTATTTTTTGTTTACCCAGTGATGGAAGGCAACCGATGATCATGTGTGGTTTAGGTGCTCATTGGACATGTTTTCCTTTGGTGTACTAGCTTCTTTGTGTGCTCGTGTTTGGGCTGACTTGGGTTTATTGGGGGCGATTGAGCTGTTGCTTTTCCTTGGCTGTTCGATTCCTGCTCCCTGGCTTTCTCGGTTTCCCTTGCTTTGGCTGTTCGGTTCCTGCTCCCTGGCTTTCCCGGTTTCCCTTGCTTTGGCTGTTCAGTTCCTACTGCTGTCCCTTGGTTTTCCCATTTTTTTGGCTATTCGGGTGGGGGTTCTTTTGTGCATTTAATGCTGCCTTTTTCTTCCCCTTTTTGATTGATTGTGGGGGGCGGCTGTTGATGGCTGTTGGCCTCATTTTCTTTCCCATTTATAGGGGAGTTTTGGTCTGTTGTGGGAAATTTTTTGGAAGTGAAAACAAAGTCAAAACCTGAGGGTTTCTTCTCTAGTTTCAGAGCTATTTCTTCACTTATTGTTTCTTCTTCCAATTCTTCTAACCCTTTCTTCTCTTCACAAGTTTCCGCCCAATTGTATCATTCTTCTAAAATTGAGAGTGGTGTTGGATGGTAAGTTTTTTTTGGATTTGCCGGAGTTGTGACAGACGTTGGATTGGATCAAAGTCGCTGTAGTGGACCATTGGTTTGCATGTCCTTGAGCATTCTATTTACCTAATTTATCATTACATGAGAGGTGACTACTAGCTGGTTGTTCTAAGGGTATTTTTTTTAGTTTTCTTTCCTCTAAAAAAATAATTTCAGCTTGATTAATGTTATATGGTGATTTGCTTACTAAAGTTTGGATTGAGTCGTGTTCTTCTTTCTTTTGTGTTCTCCATCAGGCTTAAATCTTTTTAGTTCCCTCTACTGGGTGAGGGCAGTGTAGCACCCATCAGCCACAGGAAGCATCCGGGCTCATGGTTTATCTTTCTTTCTCTAAACCCTCCGTCTCCTTCTTCATTGATCGTCAGCCCAACTCCTCTCCTAGCTGCTAGCCCAAAAACCCCACTTCCCCCTCCATCCCCCATCGATCGTCCACCCTTCCCTCTCCAAACCGCCACCAACCACTCACCTCTCCTCCCCCCTCTTGCTTGAGCCATCTCCCTCCCTAATCCCACTTCCCTCATAAAGCCTCCTCTTTCCTTAGTTAGATTATCATTAATTTGGAAAGGAATTTAAATTCAAATTAATCCAATTTGAATTTCAATTCCTTCCTAATTAATTACTTTAATTTTGGAAGCTTTCCTCATCTTATTAATTAATCAAATCTAAAATTGATTGGTTAATTAATCCCTAACCCAAATACATTGAACCTAGACATCCCTTCCCTCCTCTCTCTCTAGGTCGGCCCCTCCCCCCTTTCTCTTGATTGGAGCCAATCTCACTTTGATAACATACTTTCCTAAAATATTCTAGATAATTTTGGAAACAGAATCAATCTGATTTGAATTCCAATTTAAATTCAAATTTAAAAAATTTTCCTAAAATATATAGTGTTAAATTAGGAAATCCCTTAAATCAATCCAAATCAATTTCCAATTAAATTGAATTATCTCTCTTTCTAAAATTGAAATCTAATTTAGGAGAGCATTAACTCCACTAATCCACTCCCCAAACCCATGCTTGCCGCTGGTTTTTTCCCCCTTCCCCCCTTTTCTCTCCTCTCCCTCTCTCCATTAATTCCCCTTCCCCTTTGGAATTAAATTTAATTTCAAATTCCAAATCTCTCCAAATTAAAATTTGAAAACTTAAATCCAGATTTTAAGTGGCTAGCCCCTCCCGTTTCACATCAGTTTGGTATTAGAACATGGTTGTGCAAACCAGGATGCGTACTTGACGGAGTCGAGCTTTCTCCCACCTTGGGAGAATGATGCGAACATTCGACGGTGAACGCTTATCTGAGGAAGAGACGAAGATCAACAATCAATATCATTCCACTTTATCTTAACTACTAATTGCATTTTTTTTATACATTTTTCATTTTTACCCTCACTTGAGGGAATAGTCCTATGTAAGCCCTATCTTTTTTGAGTTTTTTTTTTTTAAATTTCATGGCCTATATATAGAGTCCCTTGCTATTGTATTAAGATGATTGATTATTAACAAAAAAACTTTCTACACTCGTGTTCTTTGGGAAGAATTTTGGTGAGATCCCTATGTGAGGGAAGCTTAGTATCCACCAGCCGCAGGAAGTATTCGGGCTTGTGGTTTGAAGTCCCTTGGTGAGGGAAGCGTAACACCCATCAGCCGCAGGAAGTGTTCGGGCTCATGGTTTGTCTTTCTTTCTCTAAACTCCCCGTCTCCTTCTCCATTGATTGCCAACCCAACTCCCTCTCCTAGTCGTCAGCCCAAAAATATCATTTCCCCCTCCGTCCCCCACCGAACGACCACCCTTCCCTCTCCAAAACGCCACCAACCACTCACCTCTCCTCCTCCTTCTTGGCCGATAGCCACCATACCTAGCTCAACCGCCGGCCATCTCCCTCCCTAATCCCACTTCCCTCCAAAAACCTTCTCTTTCCTTAATTATATTATCATTAATTTGGAAAGAAATTTAAATTCAAATTAATCTAATTTGAATTTCAAATCCTTCCTAATTAATTACTTTAATTTTGGAAGCTTTCCACATCCTATTAATTAATCAAATATGAAATTGATTGGTTAATTAATTCCTAACCCAAATACATTGAATCTAGACACCCCTTCTCTCCTCTCTCTCTAGGCCGACCCTTTCCCCCTTTTTTCTTGATGAGAGCCAATCTCGCTTTGATAGCCTACTTTCCTAAAATATTCTAGATAATTTTGAAAAGAGAATCAATCTGATTTGAATTCAAATTCAAATTTCAAATTCTTTTTTAAAATATCTAGTGTTAAATTAGGAAATCTCTTAAATCAATCCATATCAATTTCAAATTTAATTGGATTGATTATCTCTTTCTAAAACTGAAATCTAATTTAGGAGAGCATTAACTCCAATCCACTCCCCAAGCCCATGCTTGCCGCCGGTTTTTCCCCCCTTCCCCCCTTCTTTCTCCTATCTTTCTCTCTCTCCATTAATTCCCCTTCCCCTTTGGAATTAAATTTTAATTTTAAATTTCAAATCCCACCAAATAAAAATCTGAAAACTTAAATTCAGATTTTAAGTGGCTAGCCCCTCCCATTCTACATCACCTACCTTTTTTCACCATAGCATGTGCTCAGCCCATTTACTTTTATGCAGGAAAGTCCTTTACTCCATTCATGTTTCCATATTTGAGAAATAACTTTCCATCTATTCAACTTATAAATTAATTGTATCTTCTATAACATGCTTTCTCATTAGACATGTTCATGCATTAGACTCTCTGTCATGCAAAATAATTATATTGAGATTCTCAACTAGCAAAAGTCATTGAAATGGAGGTTGAAGTGTTGGTTGACTAATTCAATTCATTGTTGCCAGTGAGCCTTTGTTTGGCAAAGTAATAATATAAATAACACTTGTTATGTTGATGAATAACATTTTCCATTAAAACTTAAGCATTGATGCTTTGGCTCAGCGCATTGTTTGTATATGAAACACAAGCTCATAGTAAGTGTGCTTGCGCATTGATTCACCCCATTGAGTTGTAGTGTTTTGCGCTCGAACTTGTAATAGGGCACATAAATGATTAGGCGCAATCATTTAATTCTTTCCACTTTTTTGTAGTCATTGATTCATTGCTTATTGGTTCTCCGTTATCACCCGCTGAAGCTAGTCAATTCTTGGTGTATCTTTTCTTCATGCTCACTCCTCTAGTAGTTCTTATATATATTTTCACCGGTTCTTATTGTTGACACTTGACACTAGTAATTACTCAGTAACAATGTTCTTCTTGTGCCTTATCTTAACAAACTCTTGTTTCATGCAGCCTCCACCTCTTGATCTCTAACTAGTAACTCAATGCTTATATCAATTCTTATATCACTAGTCAACCAACACTTCAACCTCCATTTCAATGAACTTTTGAATAGCTAAAAATTATTGTTTTTTAATGTATCATTAAATTGGTTAGTAAATTATTAACCTATGTGTTTAAGTTTGATTATTGAATAATTATTGTATGCACATGTTATGCATATACAATATACAAATGAAACTTGAAGTTATAAAAAGCACTGCTTCGCTTTATGCTTTGTGCAATGAAGTATGGACTATTGGGCTTCGCATTGCTCTTAACATTTTGAAATTATTATAGACATATTGGTGCAAGTACTGTAGACATATTGTTCACCATAACATTGCTTGGCGGATCACACCATAACTTTGATTTACCTGTTATTCTATTGGAATGAAGGCCAAGCATGATTCTTGTCAGATATATTGTTTCTATGTTGGCATTCTTGTAATAAATAGATGCTTTATAAAGAGCATTAAAACTGCGGCCAAAAGGCGGGTTGTTTGTGGAGAATTTTTGTGTTTATGTACCTCCTGTGGTTGACACATTGAGTATTGAAAGTTTTATGTATGTTTTGTATTGTATGACCTTAACCTTTGATAACGTAATTTTTTTTCCTCCACAACATCAATGTTAATTTAATATGCATTTTTGAAGGTAAGGAATTTATCAGAATGCTTCAATGAAGTGCCTACAACAAAAACAACAACATCAAGACTTATCCCACTATGTGGGGTTGGCTACATGAATCCTTTTTCTCCATTGTGTCTCGTTAAAAGTCAAATTCTTGTTTAAATCTATTAAAAAAAAGAGATCATTTCTAATATTTTGAAATTATTTTCTCTTTTTATGTGCCTTTTCACTTATTTTCATGTTACTATTTTCTTCTACTAGTTGTTGCGACTGATGATGAAACAATTGCAAAATGCTGTCGTGGTTTTGGAGCTGATGTGGTAATGACTTCTGAAGCTTGCAAGAATGGTACTTTATCTATAGTCTTGTGAATTGATTATGGGAAAGGTGGTAAAATTGTAACAAACTTCGCTATAAATGCAGGAACTGAACGCTGCAATGAAGCTCTAGAAAAACTTGGTAAAGATTATGATGTTGTTGTCAATATACAAGGAGATGAACCTCTTATTGATCCGGAGATAATTGATGGCATTGTGAAGTCCTTGCAGGTGGTGAATTCATTAATTGAACTCATTATTTGATTGCTCTGTCTGCTGTAAAGACCTTGTGGTCTTTGACTTTTACCAATCATGTAATTTAATGACAATTTTCTAAGGAAAATTGATGCATGACATAGTTATGCAACTTGTCATAAACCATACTGTTTGGACACGTCATCAATGAATTGACTTTAATGAAAAACCCATAATGATTTATTTTGATTGCTCTTTGATGCATTTTCTTATTATACTTTCTTTGGATGATGGGAACATCTTTTTAAACAAGGGGTTTCTTGTGCTTTGTAAACATTATTGATGATTAATATAGACAATTGCTAGTGAGCTCGCCTCTTCTCATTTTGATTCTTCCTCTTCTATTAGCTTCCTTTTACCTAGCTGCCCCCCCCCCTCTCTCTCTCTCTCTCTCTCTCCATATAATTTGGTATTTGCACATCAAGTCTTGAATTTTCTTTTCTGGATGACGCCCAACCTTCCACTAATTTTTGATTCTATTGCTTTTTCTTTTTAACTTAAAATTCTCAACTACATGAAAATAATACATAATTAGTCTAAAACCTAAAAATGCTCATATGTTTCCCCAAATATCTAATTATTCATGCATGCAACCCACCATAGTTGAAACACTTCTCCTATTGTTTATGGTCATTCGCCTCATTTTTTATTTTCCTTATTTTTCAGCTTTCTACTTCAATATTTTCTTTTGTGGCATCATCTTCCTTTGCACAAATTGAGTCTTAGCCTCATTTATTATTCCTCTTTTGCCTATTTTGCACTTGCCGTTCCTTTGTACCAAATGAGTCTTTGCCTCTCCTATTACTCCTCTTTTGCCTAGTTTTGCATTTGCTATTTTTGTTAAGGGGTCTTCGCTAGTATAGAAGAGGATAAGGGGATGGAGCAGAGGATAAGGGGATGGAGTTGCATGCTAAGGAGTCTTTACTATCTTGTGCTTCTTCTAGCTGACTTGCTCTTCTAACTATCCAATCCTTCATACCCTTGTCAATATGAAATCCTAGGAGGTAGTTGGCTTGCTAAATTTTTGTTGTCCTTTTGACATTTAGATTTGCCTGAATTGGTGTGGTTGTCGTCCATGAATGATTTTTGTTTAGTAGTTGGCTACGTAGATGAGTAATTCGTGAATGCCTCTATGTGGTCAGACACAAACTTGAACACTAACAGAAAAACTAAATTTGGGCTCGAACCAAGCTTTAACAATTGATAATAAATTAGTTCAAGTATGAACAAGCACCTACCGAGTTTGGCTCATTTCGTTTTTGTAGCTCTATTTAGAAGTGAAAAATAGTGTGTTATTGACAAATTGGAGTTCATCTTACCCTTTAGTTTAATCGTAAAATATGTGTGCTACAGCCTGTGTACTGAGGTAATTGAAGCCCTCAAGCATGGCTTGAACGTGGATGCATACCTGTTGAGTTTATTGGCCTTATAATAAGGAGAGAGATACAACTATGAAGTATACCAAGTGATGGGGACATCGACAAGAGGTTTCAACGTGTTTATTAGAGGCGACACAGGAGATCGATGGCCATGATGGAGAGTCTTTACTTTTGATGCATTTTTTTGTATTAGCATTTTATGTATTAATCATTTTATTTCAGTTTTTCCGTTTTTTCCCTTATGGGTAGTAAGGAGAGAGATACAACTATGAAGTATACCAAGTGATGGGGACATCGACAAGAGGTTTCAACGTGTTTATTAGAGGCGACACAGGAGATCGATGGCCATGATGGAGAGTCTTTACTTTTGATGCATTTTATGTATTAATCATTTTATTTCAGTTTTTCCGTTTTTGCCCTTATTGGGTAGTTGGTCGCTATTGTAGCCCAAGGGGCATTCTAATCTTTTGTTTTATTTGTCATTTTGAGGCCTATATATATATGGCCATCTTTTTATGTATGAGTTGGCTGATGAATGAAAATTTCTTTCCGTTGAGATCTCTTTGTGAGTTCGTGAGATTTCCCAAGATCTCTTTGTGAGTTCTTGAGGAGATAGTATTGTGGATCTCTTTGTGAGTTCTTGTGGAAGTGGTGTTCAAGGTTTGTAGTTTGATAAATTTCTTTTTCCCTCTCCAATCCCTCCTTCCCCTGCTTACCCGAAAATTCCCCTTTTCTTCTCAATTCCCCACCGCCTCACGAGCTCCACCGCCGGCCTCCCTTGGCTGGCCTAGCCACCGGCGGCCCTCCCAGCACCCAAGCCGCCAGCCTCCCCGCCACACCGCTCCCATGACCGCCCCATAGCAGCCTGCCGGCCAACCTGTCTTCATAAATTGAAATTCAATTTCAAAAGCCTCAAATTCTTTCTTAATCTACATCTTGCTCACTTATGAAAGTTGCCTTCTTTATTTTCTTCAATTACCTGTTAAATTCCAACGTATCCATAGGCTCAAACCATTTAGGAAACTTTCCTAGTAGAGCAAATCTGAAAATCAAATTTCAGATTTGATACCACCGTGATTTATTCTCTAGAGGGCCCACTTAATTAATATTAATTGCTCTCTCAGCTCTCCCTAGGGCCGGCCCTCTCCATGCTCTTTTTTCTCTCCCAAATTAACTCCAAATCCCCACTAAATCAGCCCCAAATCCCTCCCCATATGGTCGGCCACCCCTCTATTATTTCTCTCTCCAATTGCCACCTAATCACCACTTAATACCTCATTAATGCCTTTCCCTCTCAGATTTCAATTTCAAATTTCAAAATCTGAATTTGAAATTAAATCTTTCCTTCTTTCTTATTAAAAATCTGAAAATAAACTTCAAATTTATTCCTTCCACAAAATAGCTTCACCCTCTCCCCTCTCCCTCCCAAACCGTGGTCACATCTCCTCCCAAGCCCACGGCCCAACCTCTCCCCTCTCCACCCCTCTTCTCTCTTGGATTTTTCATCTCGTGCTCCCCTCATCTTCATGCTTACAGTGCATGACCGATCCTGAAGTCGACCACGGCTTCGCGTATAACGAGCAAGGGGAGATCAACATCTTTCTTCCCCCTTCTACGAACACGACATCACCGTTGAATGCTACGTCAACCGGATCGTGTATTGCCTTGCCCACACCATTGAGCTTCAACGACCAAGGACCCCGTGGTCCCTCACCGAAAGATACGTGCCACCTCCACCTCCGGCTACCTTCCCAACAACGACGTTCCTCGGCTCGTCCGTCCTAGTGCTTATTCATTTCTAGTGTGGAAGATCTTTCTCCGCTCAACCTATCTTTGTAGGGAAGAGAGTAGATCCTCAAAGGTGAACATCTCATTATTAACTTTTGGATTTGTGTTATAAGCTTTTACATTACTTCACCTTTATATTTGATTGAGAGTGTCTTGGTTAATCTTCACGCAATTCTTTGCCTAAGCAAGTAGAAGACTGAGACTTCTTGTAACCTACTTTGAGTTGACGCATAATTTTATAAAGGTTAAATTTCTATTAAATTCTCTTGATAATCTTGTGTAACTCCAAGCATGTATCACATCACCAAGTTTTTTGGAAACTCATGCCAACTCTAAGAAGTTGATTGTATTCTGCTAACAATGATGCCAATAGAAATTCACGAAGAAAAGATATGTGCTTAAATGATAAATTTAACATTTTGAAGCTATAAAATTTCCTTTTTTTAGAAATAACATTTTAGTATATAAAACTAAAAAAAAATAAAATAAAATTAGTATATAAAACTTTATTTTGTAGTTCTTATTAACTGTTTACCTTTATTGTTAGTAAACTGCTTCTAGTTCCTTGTCCTTTTTACTTGACATTGGCATTTCACTTTTATCCTTTATGCTTGATGATTTTGATACAATGCTTTGCTTGGGCGCCAACATTTAGAAACTTCAGGCTACTTCAAATTTCTTTGCACTTATTACCGTACTTACATTAAACATTTCGTTTTAAAATAAATTTTGGACCACAGGAATCCCCTGATGCTGTGTTTAGCACTGCTGTAACGTCCTTAAAACCTGATGATGGGACTGATCCCAACCGAGTAAAGTGCATTGTGGACAATAATGGTTATGCAATATATTTTTCAAGGGGATTGATACCTTATAACAAGTGAGTCATTGTAAAAATATGCCAATGCCCATTTCTGTGCAGTAACAGCAGGACCTTTTCTATGAATGCATGCATTGCTCTACTTTCTTTCTTTTGTATTTCAGGTCGGGGAAAGTTAATCCGCAATTCCCTTATCTACTTCATCTTGGCATTCAGGTCTGAGTTTATAATGAATTCCTTCTTTTTCATTCAATATTTATATTTTGAGTTCTGCTGCTGTAATACAATTAAGTAATTAACTTCTGCTGTAACTTATAATATTAATATTACACATGTTGAAGTGGCGTGCAGATGCAATCATCCTTATGTGTATAGATAGTACGTAATTAGTTCTGATCTTGATTCTTTTGCATTTGACCAGAGTTTTGATGCCAAGCTTTTAAAAATCTACCCAAAGCTTGCACCTTATGTGTATAGATAGTACGTAATTAGTTCTGATCTTGATTCTTTTGCATTTGACCAGAGTTTTGATGCAAAGTTTTTAAAAATCTACCCAAAGCTTGCACCTACTCCTCTACAGTTAGAAGAAGATCTTGAGCAGCTTAAAGTTCTTGAGAATGGTTACAAGATGAAGGTAATTATGACATATCAAGCGTGATTTCTTTACATAATTTATGCAATCAATGCTATCATTTTAATCTTTTGTTTTTGTTACTGCTGAGCTGCTTCTTTTTCCTTCGGACCCTTTCCAGCTCTTAGGGCCGTGAGTTACTATCTTATAGCATGATGGGATTTTAAAATCTTCATTATGTTCATTTTAATGAAACGCCATATATTGTTTTTGGAGGAATATTCTGATATTTTATCCTAATATGTTCATCTTGACGTTCCTTTTTTTTTTTTTTTAATATCTAGAGGTTCCTTCTCATTACGTTATTTCCACTATGCAATTTACGAATGATAATGAAATCAGTGCAGTTTTGATACATTTGAAGGTATAAACCATGTTTTTGTTATATCAGTTAAATTCAGGATGTCTTACTCATGGCACCACGAGGAAGCCTGAAGGCTGTTTGAAATTAAAGTGATTATATTTATCCCATAGTTCTGATTGTATCCTTTATTTCTCAGAGATCAGTAGCAAGGTTGCTTGTTTTATTGTTCAGAGTTGTAAGTCTTTGAAACGTTCTGTTAGGAATTGGTAAGCACATACGAGGTTTGCTTGTGATGAAAACTATCTAATGTAGGAAGAATAATCTTGATACTAATTTGCATCTCAGTGGAGATTTCGATCTCAGTAATAAGCTCCAGCATGATCTCAAATTTAGCTTAGGCACAATTTCAGGATTAAGATTAGCAGGATGATGGAGTACTAATGAGTGATCTCTATTAATCTTCATAGACCAACTCAATAGAAGGATCAAAATTTTGAATTAATAGAGATGATGTTTAAACTTTTGGAATTGATATGGGTTTTTGAACTAGTGATCTTTAAGAAATTAATGTATGATATATGTATGATCAATCATTATGATAAGCAATTGTTTTGAATTGGATGGCACAAGAATTTCATATGCACAACCATTATATGATATATATTGATAATAATAATTACGAGTTTCATATACCTCGTTAGAATTATGAGACTCGCTGCAATGTGACTCAATGTAGTTATAACATTGATAAGAATAAGAACTTGATCATATGTGTAATCATGAGAGTTACATGGCACATGGTTGTATGATTTCTTAATTGCTTCATGTAGCACCTTCCAGCAATATTTTGACCAATCATCATTTCACAATGATATAGGACATTCATCTGAATGTCTGTGTTGGAGAAATCTTGTCATCTTCAACAAATTGAGATATTTTGTGATCGAGCATGACATAGAAAATAATATATTATCCTGAAGGGCAAAAATATTATTTCTTCATGAACTTAATAACAAAATCATAATTATAATTTTAACATAGATTTTTCCCAATTCAATATTTGATTGAATAGGGTTTATTTTATTATGGGATACAGATACCTCATAGGGGCAAGTCCCTATGGTTAATTACACATTTGTTATTAAGAACACTTTTAATTAAACTAATTATTTTTTTGTGTCATTAAAATATTATCAGATATTTTCATTTTGAAATTTATAAAATTCTTGTTCAAAGATTTGGTCTTTGAGAATTTCAAAGTAGGAATGATCAACTTGAAATCATATTTTTAAGAATGGATGCCAAATGAATGAAATGTAGGAGTACTTGATTCTGAGGTAACTAAGAGGTACTCAAACTATCATATATTGAACTTTATATTTTAATATCAAATTTTTATTTAAATTGATCATTTTAATTTAAAATGTTGGGGCTTATAATATTGGAGGAAATGTCTAGAAGATGAGGGCTTATGAAAGGGCTAAAGTCAACAACAGTCTTGAGATCCTAAAACTAAGGTGAGGACTATTGAGGGGGATAATGCGTCGAACCTAAGTCTAATGGAGTGTACGAGACTCACAAACTACACCTCAAATGAGGCATAGTCAACCTGACTTTTGGATTTACAACTTTTCCTAGAAAGGGTTATCATCTAAACATACCTAGTCGCTTTTAAAACTATGTAGTCCAGTCTCAATGCATATGAAGAGTAGGGAAGACTTTTTCATCTAAAGGATAAGACTTGCAGTTTAGCTTTTAGGTCACGATACCTAAACATGTGGGTATGCAAAATGCTGACTCATAAAAATGTAGATTTTTTTTTGTTCCTTAGGTGAAGGTTTTTCTACTTGTGATATACTGACTATGCATGATCATTTTACATTTTGAAAAAAGTTGGCTCATTAAATGAGCCATGCAAATTTTTGTTTTATTTAAAAAATGGTGATTCCTATGGTTGATTTTAGATTGCTTATATGTTAAGTGGTAGAAAAATTAGTTTTATCCTAAGAGCCTACCGCATAACACAAGTCTAAGACACCTCCAAGCAAAACAAGAGAAAAAACTAATGCTTGTTATTATACAACCTAATAATAATTACAGGCTCTGCTTGTGAGGTCTTCAAGCTTTGACTTTTAAGTGGGTCTTGGGCTTCACCTATGGCAAGTTTATCCTTTTGATCCACCTCTCCTATAACTATATCTCACATGCTTATACATCATAAGTCTATTAAATACATTTTTAAAATATAAAAGACTAAAATCTTCAAAATAAAAGGCGATTAGAGGCAATTTATATTATAAAAAATGCTTATCCTGGCATTTAAAGTGCAAAGCCCTACTTATATCATATTGGTCATGCCTCCTTGGGGGGTTTTAAGTAGCGCATGCAAGTAAACATTATTATATTAATCATGTCTTATTGCACTCCTCTTGGATACACTCCCACCTATAGAAAAGCAAGTATATCTTTATCTTATGCGGTTAAGGGGAGTGGTGCCCATAACATAAATAATATAATAAGCAGTCACACAACAACATAAACTGCATGCACATAAAAAGAAAAATTCTAATCCTAGCATGCCTAGGAGCTGCGCATCTAAGTATGTGTCGACTGTGTGGTATATTACTATGTTACACTACAAGTGGTGCCTTATTTTTTTAAGGAATAAAGATGTTTCTATCAGAGAAACTTAGGTGATTTTTAGTAATTTTGATGTTCTCTTAGTGCTTGAATAAGAGAGAAGTGTTCACCTAATAGGGTAATGTAGACATGCATGCCTGAGGTTTTGACTTAGGACTTTGTGAAATTCATCTAGTATGGTAAGATGAATTTCAACAGATGGATGATTCCTAAATGGACATCTAAAGGTTATGTTTTAAATGTCATAGAAAGAGATGTTAAGTGAAGGGCTACTTAGAGTTCTGGTCTAAGGGATTGGAGAATTCTCCTAAACTTTTGAAGTTAAGAAGAGGGTTATTCTCTTACAACTTTGAGGTTGAAAGAAAAAGAGAGGAAAACTATAGCTTTTAAGCTGAGGTTAGAATCGTCTAAGGCTTTTGGAGCCCATGAAAGTGAGGGAAGACTTGTAAATTTGAGGCCATAAATAAAGAAGCAATCACTAAATTTTGTGTTCAATGATAGAAGTTCAGTTTGCTAAAAATGAATAGAGCAAACATAAGAGAATGATATGTAGATTTGGACTAAAAATCAAGAGAAGTTCTTTAAACTTTTGGGTGTTTAAAGATGGGAACCCATTCACCTAACTTAGATTAGAAGAATGAAGGAGAGATATGATTTATATTCCTATATTTGATGTGGAGTTATTTGCTGATTTTGGTTCAACAAAATAAATGATTTTGTTGTAGGTTTGATTCACCAACATGGGTTAAATGAATGTATGAATTTCCTACAACTTTTGAGTTGTAGAAAAAGAGAAGAAATATGCAACTTATAGGTTATAGATTGGATGGTGAATAATTGAATTTTGTTTACAATGAAACGTGATTATTTATCAAACTTGTGTTATATAAAATAGGGAAGGTGACGTGTAGATTTGGATTACAAGTCACGATGAATTTCTTTAAATTTTTAGGTGTTCAAAGAGGGGAGTTCATTCTTTCAACTTGGATTAGAGGGATGAAAGTAAGATAGGATTTTAATTCCTATGATTTACTAATGTTTTCTCAAACTCTCTAAAAGTCATTTGGAGGCTTTTGTATGAGTTTAGGAAAGCATCAAGCAAGTATGTTGGAGGATTTCCTATGGCTTTTAGGCTGAGGAAAGTTGGAGAACTTCATACAATTTTAGCTTCTAGAAAATGGAGAGAAAAATGCAACTTAGAGGTTACGAATACATGAATGCTCTTTGAACATTTGGTGTTCAAAGAGAGATGCCCATTTGCCTGATTTGAGGCTAGGCAAATGAGAGAGATTAGGACTTTGATCATATGTCTAGAGAGAATGTTCATTTATTGATTGTGTTTCAACAAATGAAAGGAGAGAAGATTGATTCCTACAGCCTTGGAAAGGATTCATATATCAATTTTGTCATGATTAGGAGATTTGGATAGTAGAAGTTCAGTCCTACAACTTCCAAGAGGTTTTAAAAATCAAATTCAGTTGTTATCTAAAGAACCTAGAAGTGTGTTTAGGTGATATGCATTTTTGGAGTTATGATCATTTCACTTCAACCTTTTAATCTGGAAGCTACATAAATAAGGTTAAATAGCTCTAAAACATGAGGGCTCGTGGGCCTTTGAGGCCCATACAACATCTCGAGTTCATCTCAAAATTGAATGACCCTATTTGATTGTCCTCCAAAAATTCAAAGATTGAGGGTGTTTCGAGTAAGTGATGATTGCTATTTGAATGCTCTAAATTTGGTGAACTCAATCATGAATTTGGTTGATTATGCATACTGTGAGGTTTACAACATAGGTCTCTTGGGACCTATGATAAACTTCAAAACAATTTGATATCATATATATTCCTATGGGATCAAACAATTTCATTATAAGTTTTCACCAAATTTTAAGGGCAATCAATTTCAACATATGTGAATTCCCCTAAATACATGTCAATTTTGTCATGATAATGGGGATTGAATAGCTCCACATGCAATTTATACATTTGAAACGTATACATGCATGTAGGAAACACACATCTAAGGCTTACTTAGAGAAAATTCCAATAAATTTTGGAATGATTTGGTGCATTGGAAGCACGAAAGTGAGTTTCCAATTTTAGGAATTTTGTAAGTTAGAGGAGGTGTTTATTTGTTATCTCCATGAGCTTTACAAAACACTTGAAATGGATTTCAATAGCTCTACTAATCCTACAATTTGCAATACAAGCCTTTGGGGATTCGTGTAAAATTCTACTGCGAATATGATAAGTATTTAAACCCAATCAAATGCATTTTGAGTATTCACCAAAGCCATGGAATATTCATAAACTTTGACAAATGCAAGCCAATATATTTGTGTGTCAAATTTGCCATAACACCTAATTTTAGGAGACATAACATAGCATGCAACATTTGGAGGGAATTTACGCCTCAACATTCGACTTGGCATTGAATAAAATCACCTAACCTAGGGTTTGATCATATATGACGGCGTTGGAAGGTAACATGATGCTACTTCATGCATTTGGAGGGGTCGGATACAAATCCAAACACCCTACGCACATCAGTGTCCCCCTCGGGCCCTCACATGAGAGCAAACAAGTGAAAATCATTGGATTTTCACTGTTTTACGTAGAGGACAGCTAACACATAGCTTTTATTTGGATTTTAGAAACTTAAACGCAGGTTTCTAAGGTGCTAAGGTTTGGGAGCGTCAATCACATATCAATGGGCATATAGGCTTAGGTTTTTCTAAGTTTGGAGGGATTTTACCTCGCTGGATCAAGTCATGTCGCAACCGAGATTCTCTCGCCTTGCAAAAAATGCGAGGTGGAAGAACAATGGAGGGAGAACTTGCTATCCAAATCGCTCCGGATTGCTGGTTTTGCTATTTGAATGCTCTCGGAAGTCATCTCCCCTATCAAGGGCTTGTTGGAATTGATGAAGAGATAGAAGCAGCTCATGTTTTCTTTAGGAAGGCTCTAGAAAGCCGAAGGGAAGAGGAACTCTGGCTACAGGTGTCATTTTACTCTTAAGATCGTACAAGAGCAGCAACCTAGCCGCTTGATCAGGCCAGATGGAGCATAGGAAGTTCCCAAATCAGTTGGTTAGGCCTCTATCTGCACACAGGAGCACTAGGAATGCTCGTTTCGATAGTGATCAAACACAGAAGAATCCTGGTCCCTGCCTCAGACGCACGTTTCTCTCGCTCGATCCGATATAGTCACGTGTGGAAGGATCCAAGCGCTCAATCCGACCTGGATGCATGTGCAGGGAGCTCCAGCTCTGATCTTTTCCTTCTTAATTTCCGCACAAACCGGGAGAAGAGGTGCTCAACTCCTCTCGGTCTCTCGGCTTCTCTCGGCCAGACGGACACAAGTGTACGAATAAGGAAGCAGGGGATTATGCACGGCTTGCTACTCCCGTCTTCTTTTTTTGCCTGGGACGGACCACACACAAATAAAAAAAGAACTGGCTGAATAGGCGTCTCCCGCTTCTCCTATACACGAAAATGGCTCTTGTCGTTGAATCCCACTAAAGCTGCCCAAATCTGCCCCGAAATGGAAAAATCACGCGACTGAACCATGCGACAGCTGCAGAATTTTAATTTTAGCAAAATCGGAGCCAATGATTTGATTTCCTTATTTGTGAATATATTTGAATTTGATCGGAAAGTCAATTGGATTCTAATTGGACTTTGGTTCAATTAATTGGGCTAAAATTGAGCCTGAATTGGACTCGATTTGGATCGATTTGAGTCAAATCGAGTCCGATTAGATCCAATCAAGTCAGTTTTTTGAAATTGAACTTGAATCGACGTCGAATTTGGTTCGACGGGATTTGATTTAGCTGATCGGGTTCGATCGAACCCAATCGGGTCCGATTCAACTCGACTGGGGTCGAGTCGACACAAAAATGCATCAACTCTTTTCTTGTCTTATTTGGACTCGCCATATTTTGTCTTGTCAGCACCCATGGTACTAGGATTATTCACGGAATCAATATGTAATATCAAATTATGCTTTATTATTATCCTTTCAAAAAATACTTCATGAAAGGTTTTTTTTTATGATTTATTCTAAGCACACTTATATTACTTTATTTTGCCATTTATTCATTTGTAAAATCTTCTTTATAAATAGAAAATGCATGTAAGAGATTATTAATGAATCATCAATGTATTTTTGCTAGGAATTGTCTCTCTCCTCAAGTTAGCCGGCCACTCACTTTCTCTCTTTTCTCTAGACCTGTTAGTATTGGACCCGACCCGAAAATTTTGGGTTTGGGTTGACCCGAACACGAAACGGGTCGGGTTCGGGTCCGGAAAATTGACCCGTTTGGAAAATCGGGTCGGGCTCGAGTTGACCAAAAACCTGAAATAGACCCGAACTGACCCGGAATAACACATAAAACCACTGCCCGGCTGCCCCGCGTGAGGTTCCGCGTCGGCGCGTCACGTTCGACCCGACCCGTGACCCGAAATTGACACCCCTACTTTTCTCTCTCACTCTGAATTTAATACATGAATTGCTTTAGTTGAATTTTATTTATGAAACTGAACCTTTTTAAGTAATCAACCTTGCTTTTCTTTCTCATTTACTGAAGGCTAAATCATTACAAGGTCTTTTAAGCCAATTCATCAGTATTTCTCATGCCATGATGAAAGTGAACTATGTGGTTGTGTTTTAGAAGTCTTAGAGGGTTGACTCAATATTCTAGGAGCTGATCCTATGTATTTAACTATATACGCAAATGCTTATATATTAATGCTGTGCTACGGGCATATATTTTCCAGCTTTTTATTGCCATTGTACATATAGTTTGTCGTGCCACATGTATTCGATACGTATCCGTGCCGTATCAGAGGCGTATCCGTATCCGACGCGTGTTCGATACAGCATGCCCATAAATAGGAGTATCGGTGCTACATAGATGTAGATGCTTGAAGGTTCAATAGATTCCTACCCATATCTAGTCGCATACCTTTATTAGTTAGATACTAAAATCTTTGTTTTGTTTGTCTGATAGTTTTCTTAGGCTTGAAATGAGGCTATAAAAGCTCCAGATGTATTTTATGGAGTTTTATAAATTTCCATCATGAATTTGAATGGTTTTGGTAAAAACCCTAAAGATAAAGTTTTATTATTTGTTGGAATGATTCCTAGAATACTAGGTGTGATTTTCCAAGAGACATTTTTCTCAATTGATTTACCCCTAAATAATCTTTCATCATATTATGATTGTATTTTCAGCAGTATAAGTCCCCTCAATTATGCTCTTGCATTGATCTTCATTATCGGTTTTCATTCCACTTCATTTCCCATTAAATCCTATGTTTTCTTCATCATAGATTAGGCTTGTCTATCCGCTATTACTCATTGGATCAAATATTGTTCCAGATATTCTAATATATATATATATATATGAAGAGAGATAAATAGGGAGGGAGATAATTAATATAATAATAAATTTATTTCAGGTGCTCATAAAATAATAAATATATTTAATACCTTAAACTTAATTGATGAAAAAATAGTCAGTTAGTTTAAAATTGAGAAAATTAATTCTTTTTTAAAAAATAAAAGTTTAGTGTTATAAAAAAATCATAGGAAATAAAGGCGAAAAAGGAAAATAAAATTATTTAAGTAATATATATTTGAAATAAAAGAGAAGAAATGACTTCACTTGAGCTATTTATGTAACATGCTTTTAAAGTCAAAATTTATTATTTAAGACATGTCTGTAAGGCTGTAAGGCACATGTGTCTGATAATTTTTTATATTTTTTTAAATTGGAGTTGTATATGGCATGTCAAGCACATGTGACAACTGCATTTGTTCAACAAGCTAGGCTTCATTATTAAGCGAAACAAAAGAATTAATAATTATGTAATTTACAAATAGGAACGTTATATATGTCAAACTAGCATTCCTCTTTCCCAAATCTTGGATTAATCCCCTGAAAACTCTGGTAATTAAATTCATCACGTCAGTTTCTTCTTTCCCTATTGATTTCATGTGTTTATCCAAATCTAAAGAAATCTCAACTAAAACTCAAATATTTGAATCTCCCTCTAATATTCTACTAATCAATCTCATCAAACCATAAAATTGGGCGTACATTGATTCTTCAGTATTACCAACAAAGCCAATCTCTCTCTCTCTCTCTCTCTCTCTCTCTCTCTCTCTCTCTCTAACACCTGCCCCCCCAAATGAAAAAAAATAGAAACATCAAAGAGAGAACATTTCTCATTCTATCCCAAATGATAAGCTCCATCACATCTTTACCTTGCATATACGCTCATGTAATCATGTACAAGAACGTGTGTGGGATAGCTTGTCCAGTTCATAAGGATATTGTTGCGAAGGTTCGATCCTCAGCTACATAATAATAAATCCCATTCAGCGAACTTTGTGGTTGAAAAAAAAAAATTATGCACGCGAGGATGCTTTCAAATATGTATCTTGTTTAATTTTCGTTTGATGTAGGATGAGCAAAGTATATGGTTCTATACTGCAGGTTATCAAGGTTGACCATGATGCTCATGGAGTAGACATTCCTGAAGATGTTGAAAAGATAGAAGCACTTATGCGAGAGAGGAATATATCATAGCGAAGGGTACTGAAAGCATGGCGCATTTGAAGGTTTTATGTATATATATCAACCAAAAGTGTTTTTTCGTATTTTTGTTTGAGGTAATCTGTTCTAAAAATGAGAATTTGACTCTTAATAGGACCGAATGAAGAAAAATGTTTCATATAGCCGATCCAGCATAGTGAGATAAAAGGCTTGATTTTGTTGTTGTTGTTGTAATCTATTCCAAAGACGCAGGAGCCTTTTGCATGGTTATTAATCAGTAATAACAGAATGATTACCAGCTGGATCGTATTCTCTGCAAGACTCCAGTCAATCATTGTAAGTTTAGGCAAAGTTCAATCTTAAATTTCCTTTTAGAGATTGATTCATGATTTTTGGGTCTTAAAATACATTAATGAATCATTTTTTTTTTCTGATTTTCTATCAATTTTTCTGGGATGGAGCTTTGTTGCATGTATTTTTCTATTGCAGGTGCAAAAGCATGTAAAAAAAAAAAAAGAAAAGAAAAAGAAAAAAAAGGCTATAAGCATATTCTTTTCATTTTTCAATGTAGTTTGATTGTTAGGCTCAACAATTCTAAGAATTTCTAAGTATTTTAGATTGATTTTTAAACATGTTGATATTTTACAAACTTGAGTTCAAAATCGAATGATTTTATCACTAACACCATACAGGAGGTACAGATTTTTTTCTTTTTCTTCCCATTTTTATTCTGAACTTCTCTTTTATTAGATAGTTTTTTTCAATGAACGTGGTTAATCACTATCATCATCATTATTGATAGCAACATCACTGGCATTGCCACTATTATGTTGTCCACTATTATGTTGTTAGTGACAATAAATATTTTCTTTGCGGTTTTGCATGTTGGTTCATGAGATGTACATTTAATTCATATGATGCCTTTAAAGTGTATAGTTTTTTAAAATATTGGATTCAAAGTTGGGTCAGTGGGATATGCTTGAATGTTACTTGAGAGGACATGCATCATAATTATGTGAGATTGGTGTGATTGACCTGAATTTGGATTTGATTCACTCGAAGAGCTATCATGATAAGGAGAAATTATTCTGTGTGGAGGCTGGATGTAAATCGTCGTCTGAAGACCAATCAGAATGCGTAGTGTCAGCGGTATCGAGCCGCAGTACTGAGCGAAGGGATGATGTGGCGCATTCTCGTTGGTCTTCGGACGGCATTCGGCGTCCGCACAGAATAATTAATCCATGGCAAGAACCCGATTGAGGCAATTGTGTGTGTGTTATTGAATGACTTTCTATAGTTGGTATATAGTGAAGCCTTCAGATTGGATGCTTTGATTGAGTACCTATGTGTAATACTAAATTATGTGCTATCGAAGGCTTGTGGATTTAATGTAATTCAAGTTGGTTTACCCTTCATTCAATTTCCTTAAGCCATAGAGTTGGATGGTTGACTTGATTTCTTTTATTCTCTTCTTATAATTTCAACTCTTTTTGCCTAATTTTTGACTACTTTTGTTGCTCCTATTTCAGATGAAATTATTAGCAAATTTCAACTCTTTTTGACTAATTTTAATTCTATCAGATTCCTTGTGTAATTTACATATGATTTCCTATATTATTTGATGTATTTTTTGATTAAATTTACATTTATTATTATTATTATTATTTTAAAGATTAGCTATTTTCCTTAAACATGTAGAAAATAACATGATCTATCATGAAGTGCATGACTAGAGCTAGGCAGGTTGCGAACAGCTAAAGAATAACTAATTACAAAAAATTAATATTTTCATTTAACAATTATCATAAACAAACTAATCATCCAATAACAACGTAGGAAAGAGCAACTAAACTTTCAATTCAAATATCTGATTATATCAAAATATAAAATATCTCAAAACATAAAATGAAAATATTACAATAGTCCATGATATATCTTTTAACATAATACATAACATAACAATAAAAATATGTTTTCTTGAAATGTTCTACGCTGGTATGTAGTAGGTCTATCAACTATTAATCCTTAACAGGTTCTTTTGAAAATCATTCTTATAAATAGAGACGAGCTAAAGTTCATTAGGTAACAAATATTTATCATAAATTCATGAAGTAAGAAAATGAAGACATTAAGCATGCAACTTTCATTTGGTAGTGCTTAAATTTTAATTCAGAAGAATTATAAATAAAATAAAATAAAATTCATGCTTTGACATTTGGATATGCATATTTTGTATAACATTCTACATGTTCAGTTTTCTTTAAACTTTTCATAACTTTTCCATTTTTCATAATTTACGTTTATATTCTTTTAGGCATATAAGCATAAAATACTTAATCATAGATTTATACATCCGTTTCGAAATTACCAGTATTTTATACTGATCAGGTACACAATCAAATTTGGCCAAACATTTCATTTCATTTACTCCAAAGTGTCCTTTACCAATTGCTCCGAGGGGCTCATTATCATTTTGCTCCGAAGAACCCTTGACCATTTGAAACTCCGGTTCATCATGCACATTCAATCATAATACTTATCATAGAAATCAAATCATTCATGAATTCATATATACTTGTCTAAATTTATTTCAGGCTCATTCTCATGTCTACATAAACTTTATTTAAAAGACATGTCACCTTATTTAACCTTACATTAATAGTCACATGGTTACAGGTTTAACATTACTATAACAATAGACATAAATATAAATTTAACATTTCATGAATAATAACCTGAATAAAATTCTAACATGTGATGGTTGAATGAATAAGAAAATTCAATAATTAAATATATGCATTATTTCATATTAATAAAAGTTTAGGAACATGAATTTAATCTAAATATAAGTACATACCTTAAGAAAATACCAGACGTGCGAGGATATTAGTTCATTTCCTTGACGTTTTTTCTCTTCTACTTTCACCTCTTCCACTTCCAAAATCTATGAAAACCCAATATAAACTAAATTCCTTTTCAATAAAAGATTTTAATTTCCCTAGTAATCACCTTAACATTTTATGATCACTAGTTTAAAATTTTGGATTTGTTATTAACCCTAATTTTTGGAAGTCATAAATTCCTTAATTTCATCTAATAACCATGCCAAACTTTTCATTAAACCTCATTAATATTTGGGGTAATTTATTTTCAAATTAATTTAAATTAAAAATTATGAAAATTTTCATAATTTTTTTACGAAAAATCTTAATTTCCACCATTAAAAATCCTCATAATGTCATTTGAAACAATAATTATGATGGGGTTTTCTTAAAATTCTAAAAGTGTGAAAAACCCTAATTTTCCAAATTCACTAAAATTTGGATAAACTTAAAATTTCATGATTAAAATCCTTTCCTAAACATCCCCTAACAAATTTCTAAAGAAATTTTAAGTTTTGGAGAAATCCTAGAAACTTCTCCTAAAAAAAGTTTACAAAAATTTAAAAAATCTCTTAATTACAACATACCTTAACCTTTCTTTAGTCTCCTCTACACATTCCCTCAAAGAGAGCCGCTGGGAACCGCCACCTATGCCGCCCTAGCGAGCTTGCCCGTCGCCCTTATCGGCCTTCTTGAGTACAAACAAATGAAATAGGCGTGTGAATGAAAGGGACCGAACTGAATATATTCGGTCCCTTAAGGCTTTGGGAGGATTTTGGATGTATTTGATTCAAAGTTTGTGCACACCATCCTATAAGTCCCTTATATTGTTTCGATCGAAATTTAATATACTATTTCATAAAATTATTTTTGTCCAACTTTAAAAATTGGCTTAAATTTTATTACGGTGCATCAAAATACATGCAACGCTTACTATTGACGTTTTTCAAAGTTTACACTAGAGAATCACAGTTATATAAGAAAATAGCAGCTGGACTGCTGGAGAAGTTGAACATGTACATAAAATGATATGGAACAAATATATCCTCTCAAAATAAATAATCTCAAGAGAATTTAAATTCAAGATGAGACACTTCCATGCATTTAAAATTTCAAACATAATTCTCTCTCAAAATAAAACTTAAATGCTACAAAATTTTATTTTTAAATTAAACCTTAACAATCTTGATGAGAAGATAAAGCTTGATGGCTCTCTCATAGATGTGAACTTTGGTGAATTACCCATAAAATAATATTTGCATTGAATAAAAATACAGTTTTCTTTCCATTGTTCCATCTTCTTTATCAAAACTTCATTGTTTGTCTCCGAGATATACTCAACTCCATAAATGTCAAGGCTTGGTTTTTATTATTTCAAAATATGACAAAGATCTACTCCTTCCATTTCTCATCATAAAAAGTTTATGATGCTTTACTTTTTCTTATTTAAGCAAATAGATTAAAGGGTTATTTGGTTGGGAAGATTTTGGATGTATTCTCTAAATTTTTTGGCATTTAATTAGCTAAAACTAAATTCAAAATAAAATTATGAGGAATTTGAAATTCAAACCTTAATTCAATTTTGGTGCATTTACAAATTGCATAATTTCAAGCGATTTTCAAATACACTACATCACCTTCCCCACCCCTAACCGCTCACTACCTATTGTCTGCCATTGCTCAACCCCTACCACTAACCTCCTTATCACTGGCCACTGTCAGCACCACTACCCGCCACTTACCACGTACGACACCGCCATTGCCACCAACATTGATTTCATTTTGATTGTAAAAAAAAAAAGAAAAATATTAAAATCATGAATTTATTTTACAAGCAATCAAACATTGAAGGATATTTCAAATACCAAAATTTTATTTTATAGTTGTAATTTGAATGCTTTTGATTTTTAAATACTTACAACAAAATAGCTCCTAAATATTTTTCTTTTCCAGTATCATGAAAATAATACAAGTGCATAATAATCTAAACATTTCAAAGGACAAATCATACCCAAAAGGTTCAGCATTCTCAAAAATCAATAAGCAAAAATCCTATCAAAACGGGATATGGGTTAGCATACACAGCAAGATTCCTGGTTATAAGCTGAAAAACTAAAAATTGTTTCTTACTTTATTTTTGGCCAACATTAAATTTTGCAATGAAGAAGCCAATAGTATCCAAAGTTGCGGATGGATCAAATCTCTGAACTAGCTCTGCTTCACTCTGTGTAAGCCATGTCCTATAAGAACAAAACATAATTCAACAATGATGAAGGATAGTTAAATCTTTTAAAAAATTTAAATAGCCAATTGAAATAAAAATTACTCAAGATAGGAGTTGAAGGAAAAACAAATTAACATCACTAAGTTAAAGAACAAAACATAACAGCAATTTGCATTTCACTAAGGGCGTTGTTTAATTGCCTGAAAAATGAATGCAATGTAAAAATAATGTGGTGTAAAATGAATACTTTGGAGTTGTTTGAATGACTGTAAAAAGAAATGTATGACTTAATACTTTTTTTTGTTTGGTTTGAAGTAAAGTGAATGTAATGCAAAAGTATAAAAAAGTTATTCCTGGGGTATTTGGCATTGGCCAACATTGGAGGGCGTCGATGACGAAGGTGATGGGGGCGACCGGTAGTGGTAGCAACTAGAGGTTGACGGCGGTGGGTGGCGGTGGTGGTGGAGGACGGTTGTTGCAATCGATGCTGTGCTGGGGGCGGCGGGTGGGGTGGTGGTGGTCGGTTGACGGCCGATGGTGGGCAGTGGCGGCGGGTGGGTAGCGGTGGTGGTTGGCGTTCGACGGCCGATGTTGGGCAGTGGCGGGCGGTGGCCGATATCGGTGATGGTTGTCAGCGGTGGTCGGTAGTGGACAATCTTAGTAAATGACCCACAACATGCATTCCTGTAGAGTTTGAGTGATGCACTTTATCCATGTAAATTAATTTGATTAAGTGTGCAGTTATTTGGAAAAGTTATCATAACTTGTTTCAACTTTCTAAATTTGGAGAGACATCAAGAGTGATTCCAATCAATCTACTCGTCATGGGATTTGAAACATAAACATTAATGTTCATGAAAGACCTCACTACCTGCTCGTAAACTTTGTAAATGAATTGAAATAAATTCTTGAATATTTAGTGGATTTGGAGAAAAATCACAAATATTAAGCAATGCAAGCCTCCTACATCTTTCAGTTAATTTTTTTTATAACTTGTGATTTGTTAAGTGATGCATGCTATATAATGTGAAACATACACGTCATCACTCAAGTTGTGATCAAATGACAACGCCTAGCCTAAGGTTTGATCATAGGTGAAGGTTTTAATTTACTCAACAGGAACCTAAAGAACCTCTTGATGTTAATAATGATATTAATGAGTTGTTTGAAGTATTGTTAATGTCAAATACCTAACATGTTCTTTTCCATCAGATGTTTTGGTTTATTAAGATATGTATTCAACATTAATACTTATATTGAATGAAAGTAGATGTTATTTTGAAAAAGCACATATTAAGAGTAGGTATGTTTTGGTTGATCTCATGATGGCATAGTGTAATAAATATTTTAGGAAATATTATTATAAATAGAGGTAATATGTAAATTTTGCGGATGCAAATTTTATAAATGGAAGAGATTGTACAGACCCAAACTTTTTTTTATAAAATTAAGCAAATTTTGATTACAAAATTTTTGTAAGATGGGATGATGGTAAAATCCCAATTTCTTTTTTAAAGAAACCGCACTAGACAATTAAGTGAACCGACCATTACTTGGCTCTGCAATTAAATAGTGGTAGAGAGTGAGCAACAGAGAGAGAGAGAGAGAGAGAGAGGAGAAGGAAAGAGTGAACAAGAATAAATGAAGCAAGCAAGTGAAAGAGAACATGAAAGAAAAAGAGACATGAAAGAAAAAGAGAAAAAGAAAGGGAGAACGGAGGTGAGCGAAGACAAGCGGTTTGAGTGGGTGAGAGACAGGTTTTTTCTTGCATGAAGCTGAGCTCGAGAAAGGTGAGGGCTTTCTTTACCTAAAATTTGAATACAGGATTCAATGCATAAAGATGATTTATAAAGTGGAATAAAATTAAATATTAATTAAGCTAATTAATGAGATAAAATTACAATAAATGTCTTATATGTGTTTATGTGCGATGATATATGTCCAAATTATGAAGACAGAATAAAGATTAAAGTGAAAAACAAAATCTTTTGTAATTAAGTTAAGTGCTCATATTCTAATTTATGGTAATAATATTACTTCTTAAAAATCAAATGCATCAACTATTATCAATAGTAGTTCAATCAAATCTTACTGTAAATTCATTCATAATTTATCTTAACTACTGAATGTATTGGTCATGTTGAAATGAATGTTAGATTTTTTCAATATGTTTTAAGTTAATTATTTTATGCATAATTTATTATAAAATGAATTTTAATGGCATGAAAAATTTAAATAAAAAGAACTATATAGAAGAGCCTGTATGTGAATGCTGACTGATAAATTTTAGTTTTTTATGATACTAGCTTGGGATAAAATGATAAATTTTTAAAAATGAAAATGGAAATACCTTAAATGGTATAATATAGACAGTGCTCTCGTGATAGATGTATTATAAAAAAATAGACAACTATGATATGATATGATTATAAATAAATGAATTATACATTTTTACATTATCATCTTTGGATGAAATAAATCTCCAGAAGATTTATTTATTATGAAAAACATACATATTGATTTCTAAATTCCATTATGTTATTGCAATATAGAGATAATAAACATCTTCTGAGTTATGACAGCTCATCATTGTTGTAAAATGTAGACTAAATTGTATCAATTTTATAGCACAATTAAACATGAGGGACTATTTTGAATAAAGTTTGTTCAGTTGAGGGAACAAATTGGAGCAACATGAATAAATTGGCCACACATGAATGGTCTGAAGACTATTTTGAGATTTTTCTATTTTGAAAATGATAACATTCGTCTTTCTCTTCAGTGTTTAACCCTGTTTCAATTGTCTAGATTCAACACAAATGAATAGAGAACTAAGAAAATGATCAAATGAATATATAGTGAGGTCCTTGCTTTTAGGATAATCGTGACCTTGGCATCCCATTTCATATGAAGGCTCCTAAAATCTTGCTTACTTACTCCTGGTTGCAATATCTTTTTAGAGATTGAAAACCAATGGGGATCTCAGTGAACCCAATAAACATATCCGAGTGGAATCTTCAGTTTTCTGTGTAATATTTCATATTCATGAACAAATATGCTTATTTAGACAGCATGACTATCCTATATTTCCTTGCAGATTTTAAGCATTGATACCCTTAGCCAACCGTCCCACTTTGGTGCACAACAGCTAAATGTGAGAAACTTTGCATGTAATTGAGTGAGATCTTAGTAGAGGACAGTTCACTGAAGGGCTTATCAATTTAAACCACTTAGATAACTTTGGTCAAACGTTTGTATCACATTTTTTACCAAGCTTCACATTTATAATGTCAAGTGAGTGTAGAAGTGTTGGCATTTTGATCTTCTAGAAGTTAAATAAGATGTTGGTACATATTATGGATTGGGTGATGGATGATCCTTCCGTAGTGCTAGGCTTTTAAATGTATTATGTATGGATCTACTATTGAGAAGGTGAAGCCTCTATATAAAAGAGGCCAAGCTCTGATACTACCAGAATGCTATGACAATCAGGAGAGGGATGAATTGTTATTTTAATATTATTGACTAGCTTAAAAACTTTGCATGTGTGAAAATGTGAGCACCAAGGAATGAAATTTAAAACAAATAAATAATAAAAATGAATGTGAATGATAAGAGCGATAAGCAAATTGTAAAAATAAAAATAAGAGAATAATGCAAATTGATATATAATGGTTCAAGTGCAATCGGCCATGTCCACTTTCTAAGATCTCATGCTAGAGAAGAGAATTCCATGAATTCCCTCCTTTGCATGCTTGCATGTAGAGAAACGTCCCAGACCATCACAATCCTTTTCCACGGGTGGAGAAACCAAAATACTCCCCTTTAAAGATAGAAGCTACCATTCCAAGAACAAGCCACTAAGTCATGTTGAAATTATGTAATGAAACGGATAAGATCAAATCTCAAATATACAACAACACTCTTAAAATATTTACTAAGCAACTTCTATGACTTGAATTGAAAGTGGAAGAATGTTGTCTTGAGTATAAGAGAAATTGCAAGAAAAAGCATAGAATCATACGTTAAAATTCCCAAAACATTGAGGACTATAGGAGTTGTGGTAATAGAACAAGTGCCAAAATACCTCATACCTAGTACTTCAAATTTACAAAAACTCGAGCTAGTCATTTAACAGAAAATTGCATGCAAATTTTTGATTTACTTGGTGATCATATAAGCAAGGCGCCTAATATGGCTAAGTCAAATATTTTATGGCAATAAATTTTAGAGATCAATCTCAAAACAGGTAGCTGATCATTTGTATGATTGCATCATTCACAAGCTTTAAAATCTTGCGGTGAACAAAAGTTGATACGAATCTCCACTAATCTGTCCTGAACCTGTATCTCTAGCTCTATTGATCTTGAGTTCAACGTGTACTCAATGTATTCATTATTAACACAAATTAAGTTAAATTTGTTATCATAAAAAAATAAGAGAAGCTTTTAGGCTTAAGGGTTTTAACATTCCAAGCGCTTTTAGTATGCATTCCATCTGGCCAAAAGAGCAAACATGTTGAAACCCAAAAATCTATTTTGGAAAGTTAAATAAAATCTGAAATGTGTTTTCTAAATTTTCAAAACAGCTCAACGTGTTTTTAAAAACAAAAAACAAAACTTACCAGGCATGTTTATTATATTTTTAACCTGTTTCAAAAAAAAAAAACAAAAAGTAGAAGTAATACCAAACAGGCCACAAGCAATCGTAATTTTCAAGCAACCTTTCCCCTATATGTCCAGAAAGAGTCTACGTCTACAATGGATATTATAGTTCTTACAATCTAATGAAAAAAACATAATCATAAACATAAATATTGATAGCAGAATCTGGATAAGCTGAAGAGTGGGATCAAGCATAACATACTGCATATACACACACACACACACCTGGGCGCTTGTGCAATCTAATCCAAAAAGTATAAACATAAAATTGCAAGCACATGCGCCCCAGGAATCAAAATAAAAAATAAAAAACAAATAAATTAATAAATGGGTAAATAAATCAAGGAACTTACTCCGCATGTTTTCCACCGAAAAGTTCACACTTGCCTACAAGCCCCGGTCCGCCAACTTTTGGATTCTGAAACATTATACAAGATAAATTAAAGAGGAATTGATGCATTCATGATTTTTGTATTTTTGTTATCAAATATAGAACATTAGTTTTTCATTTAGTTTTATATTTTTTTAGCTATCCAATGATGAAAGGCATCCAATGATCATGGTAAGTTGTGCTTGGGCTTGGTGGACCTTGGTTTGCTAGCTTGTTTGGGTCCCTTGGGCTGCTGCTGATTCTCGGGTTGGGCTAATGGTTCTCGGTTTTGAGCTGGTGTTAATGTTGGGAGGTGGTGGTTGCAGTTTGGACGTTTGGACCTTCTTGCTGGGGTGGACCATCGGTTTGCTAGCCCTAAGCACATACTTTACTTTACCTATATTTCGATGCATGTGAGGAAACCGTTCTATCGGTTGTTCTGAGGATAGCGTTATTTTTTTTTTTAACCAGCAAGGCCCAAAAATAGCTAATTTCGAACAAAGAATATCGAATTTAACATTCAGTCATAAAACCAAGAAAATTGAGACTGATGTGATTCACTTAGCAAATAAAGATGATATCAACAGATTTTGAGATGTCAATTACACCTCTAGAGGGCTGACTTCTCAGCTAACGAAAAAACTGCTGGCAGTTTTAATGAAAATGATGTGAATAGAAATCATTAACAAATCATATGAGGGCCTGAGGCACTTAACTTCTCAACATTTTAATCACCTCAAGCACACCCAAGGCTAATAAAATGTTCGGATTAGATCCAATTTGACTCATTGATGCATAACGTTTAGGGTTTTGTATTAAGATGTATACACAAGTTTAAAATCTCAACCCACAGACTCCGTCAAAACTCGTTTCTTTAAATGAAATCAGAAAACATAAGAAAATCATTCTAAACAATGATTTAATGTCCAACCACTAGTTTTAGAGAGAATAGAATAATAACGAGAAAAAGTGACAAAAAAATAAGCCAGGCCACAATTAGTGTAATGAAATAAGTTCCCTCGGAAATTTATATCAGCCACTTCCACCAGACGAAAACAATCCACATCCAACAAGCACTCAAGCAGGAGGAAGAAATTTATATCAGACACCTATCTCTACAGATGTCGCTCGACTAAGTAAAGATGCACCCTCTTACTTCGTTATTTAAGAGAGCAAAAGAAAAAGATGGGATGGAACTTGGAAGGGAATCATGAGAATAAAAAGAAAAGGAGAGTTAGAGAGTAGAAGAAAGTGAAAGGAAGTGTGCGACAGAGAAAGCACATGTGAGCAACTAATCTGATGCAAGAGAGCACGTAAGCACAGGCGCAACTGAGGTAGAGTAGGTGTCGGGTGGTGCCGACCGAGATGGATGGAGAAATCAAAACTAACTATCATGGATGCATTGCATATGTAAGTAAGATGTCAAATTTCAATGCTATAGAGCCCCAGTTCTCCACACCTCTCATTTTTCTCCTTGGCTCGCAACCTCTACCTAATCTCTTCTCCCTCGTGCGACACCGCTGCAAGACCAGTACTCCCTACTTACTACAATAACCAAACCTACCTCCCATTCATATGACAACACCAAGACCCATACCCGCCGACTACTTCAAACCTTGAACTCTATTCTACATGCCTCAACAAACTATTCTTCCTTAACAACCTGCAATTCATCAAACTCTTATTCTCTACCTTCCCTGTTCGATACCTCTCTCTACTGGCAACTCATCCGCTCCTTTAATTGACCAGTATAACGGTTGTCATGATCCCTCCATATTTCCCCTATATATCGAGGTTGGGAAACCCACCTTCCTTCCCTTCACCTCGCATGAACCAATCCCCATGGTTTGGCCCGTCCCCCTCCTTTTGACGTTCACTCCCCTTGCCCAAAAGACCTCCCATAGTGGTTAGCCACCCCACCACCTTCACCATGAAACTCCCTTCCTGCTATCCCCCCATTCGATAACCCTATTTTGCCCCTTATCGGAGCCCTAAGAGGTGGCTTTTGACCCTCTCCTTCCTTGATGACCCATTCCCCTTGCCCAAAATGCCTCTCATAGTGGTCGGCCACCCTATCGCCTCCACCAAAAGATTTCTCTTTGTTGTCCCTTCATCCAAAAAACTTGATCCACCCCTTATCGGAGCCCAAGGAGGTGGCTCATGATGAAAGAAACTCCCCTCGTCACTCCTCTTATCCGATTTCCTTTCCCTTCGATTCGAACAAGGGAATCTCAACCAAATCTTGGTTAGGGTTAGCCATCGAAAACACTAGTGACGTTTTTGTTTGCATCTCCAAAAGCCTTCTTAACGTCTCCACCATTCTAAATCGGTTTTCCATACGGTTTTCCATATATGAAAATCTTTCTTTTATGGTAGAGAACTTCGCCACATCGGTTTTGAATTGCTCCATCTCGCCTTTCAGCGCCTCCATCTTCTTTGCTGCCATTAATTAGATCTAGGCTCCAATTGCAAAAACACCGAAGATATCTTATTTTTCCGCCCAAGAAAGCGCTCTGATACCAATTTGTTAGGAAACACTTGTAGTCTCAAGCAATTCATATCAATCTTTGAAAAACAAGGAGAATTCTCCACAAAAAATCCACACAAAACTAGGAAAACAGTAAATAATTTGTATTATTTGATGAAATGGAAATAGAAAATATCAAGAAACAATTGATCCTTTATTTGAAAGGATGATCTATCTCTCCCAAATCTCTAGACGCCGCTAGAGCCCAAAATCCTAAACCAAAGATATATCAAAATTCATCCCAAATTCACGATAAAAAACTAAACCCTAGGGTAAACAATTTATTTAAAGCATACAAAACATAACAAATCCCAAAACATCCCTTCCCTAATTCCCTCCCAAATCAGCCCCAAATCTGCCATCTTCAATTAGGAAACATCTACTAATTAATCTCCTCCAATTCAGCCCCCAAATCAGCCCTCTTCAATTAGTTAACATTTCTTAATTAATCTCCTACAAATCAGCCCCCAAATATGCTCTATTCAATTATGAAACATCTCCTAATTAATCTCCTCCAAATCAGCCCCCTTTCTTTATAAATTTTTCTCTCATATTTGAATTCAAATAGGAGTTCTTTTCTTAATTAATTCCCTCCTTAATTCCCCTCCCATCATAATAAATTATTGCTTTGTTGGGTCCTATAAGGGGGCATGAAATCTACCTGAATTTTGTTCCAGGTTTCGCCCCTCCATTGCTTGCTGGGCTGGCCTATCCAACCTCCCTTGGTCTGCAGCCGTAATAAATACCAAATTTGATAGGAAAGACTTGTAGATCTCAAGTATTTCCTATCAATCTTTGAAAAACGACGAGAATTCTACACAAAATCATGAAACAATAGATAATTTGTATTATTTGATGAAATGGAAGCATAAAATCATGGTTTAAAATTGCGCAATACGAGGCTCGCCGTTTAAAATTGCTCAATATGAGGCTCGCCTTGAGGCCCGTCTTGCGCAATTCCAGTAAAAAACGCCTCGATGCTTACGCCTCGAGCTTTTTTTATGAGGCTTGCGCCTCAACTTGGTTGAGGCTCGCCTCGCCTCACTGGCATGAGGCTTACGCCTCACGGGCATGAGGCTTACGCCTCATGCTATATATATTAAAACTTACATAAATCTTGAAGTAAATGCCCGACATTCGAATCTATAGAAGAGGAGGAAGGGGAGAGAGCAGTTCACCATAATGATGATTCAATGAAGAACCCCTTAGTGATGACAGTTCTGATGACTTATGAGTTTTTATGTGATATGTCATTGCTATTTATTTTTGAAATTTGGAATTAGATGTTAATGAAAAGAATACTGGGATTTGGGAAAGATAGAATTTTGAGTTGAACTATATTTCATGTTGTCTTATTATTGAGATATTTTGATTTCACTTCATATCTTATGCTTTTTTATGTTTTATATTATTCACTCATTAGTATATAAAAAATTTGATCATTTTATGTTTACGCAATTTTTTGATTTTGAGACTTACGCCTCAAAACGCCTTGAGGCTTACGCCTTGCCTCACGAATGAAAAACGCCTCAATACCCGAATACGCAATTTTAAACATTGCATAAAATACTAAGATACAATTGATCCTCTACTCGAGAGGAGGATCTTTGTAAAACCCGGAATTTGACGATCATAGGCGTCGCACGCATTTCGATACGTGACGACGAAACTTAAGTGAAAATGCAAGGTTAGCAAAATTTGACGGAAGTAATTTTATAAAATTCTATGTAAATTTCTGAACAATTTGATATATAGAACCTATAATTAATTTTGTGTATTTTGGGAATTATAAAATTTAGAAGTTTAAAAATACCCAAACTACCCCTAAGCAAATAAAATGCCTGAATTGTTTAAGGGTATAATGGTCTTTTGGCAATTCCCTTTCTCCCTAATATATCAACCGAACCCCCTCCCCTTCTCATTTCATTCGGCCAAACCGAAACCGAGTGGAAGAAGGGCGGACGGGTTGGCTTCGACGGGTGTGGCTTCGGCGAGGAATTTAGTGGAAATCGAAAAGGAAGATAAGGGGAATACAAAGGTATGTTTTGTTTGAATCGAATTCCTCTCAATATCAAGATTTTTGGAGTAGAAATTTTTAGGGTTTTACAAAAATTTCATTTTCTTTCAAAACTTCTTTACGAAATTTTTAAGGAAGGATCAGGGAAGTATTTTAACGATAGCAATGAAGTTTTATTGGAGAATTTTTTGAAATAAAAAATTAGGGCTTTTACCTAAAATTGAATTTCCTTAAAGCGCTTTTACAAAAGCGATTTCTAAGGGTCTTAGGAATGTTTTTAAAACAAAATTTTGTGTTTTTGTAAGAAATTTCATTTTTTATAATTTTCTAATTAATTAAATCCGAAAAAAATTAAGGTAATTATTAAAATAGGTTTAGAAGAATTTTTAGCATAATGATTTAAGTGAAATTTAAGATTTAGGGTTTCCTAAAATTTAGATTTATGATAGTTACGAAAATAAAATTTTAATTATATTAATTATTGAAAATTTCTGTGATTTATGCTTAGTTCAGTTGTAATTATCCTTAGATGTGGATTAAGGAGACGACACGTGGTTAAGTAACGTCGTGCAGCGTAGTGATTATTGTTCGATTTTTGCAAGGTAGGTGATTACATTTAAATTAAATTTATAAAATTTAATTAAGTATTACTGCACTTTCAAAAGTTACAAGTTAATGTTTATAATTTCTTTATTATTGTTTTAGCTTTTCATTTATTATTTATACATATAACATGTTATTTAGAACGTTAAAGCTAATTAAACAAATTTTAGGCATAAGAGATACAAAATTTTATTACCCAATAATCATTGAAAAATGTACGATGTAATAAATAATTTTTAGTCTCCTTTATGTATATAACTATTATAAAGTGCATGTGCATGATGATCTGGAAGTGCTAAATGGTAATGGGGTTTTACGGAGCCATATGGTAATAGGGTTCTACGGAGTCAAATGGTAATGAGATTCTTCAGAGCCAAATGGTAAAGGAATGGCGAATATGACTGTGTACCTGATCAGTACAAAACTGTGATACTTCCGGGACAGGTGCTTATTATATTATGATTAAGAAATTTATGCATTATTATGGAGGAATTTAAAGAAAAGGAAAGTTTTATGAAAAGAAAGAAAGAAGGATTAAAGGAAATATTTCAAAGTAAATGATTATGAAAATGTCTTATAACTCATGCCTATAAATGTTTATTATGATCTCTTATTAGTTCATTTTCATGCTTAATAACATGTTTAAAAAGAAAAGAAAAATATTTCATGAATTTAAGATAAATGTTTATCACCTGTATCACCTGCTGAGCGTTGGCTTATCCTATTTATTAGAAATATTTTTCAGGAGATAGAGTTAAGAAGTGATGGCTACGAGACAATTAACACTTACTGTCGTAGAGGATCTCAGGAAGAAAAGTTTTAGGTTTTCTATTTTGAGTTTGAGTTAGTGGATTGTATTTGAGGAGTCTGTTGGCGTTTATATGATGTTTATGTGTATATGGATTTTTAGTGGTTGTGATTTAAAAGAACTTTATTGGATAAACTTTCAGTTAATGGTTTTAGTGGCTCTTCCTCATTATATATTGATGATGTTTATGTTATGTTATAAATATATAAATGAAAATGTTATGATATATGTTATGGTGTTTTTCGTACGACTATCTGCTCCCACCCCGTTAATTCGGGCTAGCCGGATCGGGTTGTGACAATGTCTCCCAAATCTCTAGATGCCGCTAGAGCCCAAAGAAACTAAGAGATCTCAAATTTCAGCCACAAGATGTAATAACCCTAAGAAAACCAACTATTAAATGTATACAATTCGAAAGGAAATCTTTAAACAATCCCTATTCATTCAAATTTCCCTCCCAAATCCCTAAAATATCCTTCCAAAATAGTTCCCAAACCCTTGAGGCTTGTGTTCGGCGCGTACAAGAGGAGGACATTTCTGCCTCTGTTCGAGTAAGCAAGTCTCTTCGGACCGGCTGGATCGGTCCAATGGACCAGTCAAATAATACTCCATTCCCAAAGATCCACCTTGTCCGCAAGGTGGAAAGATGACACCCTCCTCCATTCCTTCTTTATCACAAATGATAAGAACATGAAGAGTTCGGTCCTTATACCTATGCCCCGACGTATTCCTCTTGTCACATCTAAAGCAGAGCCACTTCGCCCTTTTCACTTGTAATTCCGTTTCTGTGAGCTTCTTGAAGCTGTCCCTAGGTCTTACTCCTACAATCTTCTCCTTCAAAGTCTCCCGAAAAGTACTCGCTGTTGGCTCCTTAGATGCCAGAAAGGTGGTGGTCCTTCTGTTCGGACCTCCTGAGCTGCTGCCTCCCACCTCTCTCAAGGTGCCTCCGATCATCCACCAATTGATGTAGCTCCATAACCTCTCCTATGTCATGAGGCCTCATTACTCTAACCGCTGCCTGGATCTTTAGTGTCATTTCCTTCATAAAATTTCCCTCTAGCACTGTCTCAGGAATGCGGTTCAATCGGCTAGCAAGAAACTAAGAGATTTCAAATTTCCTATAACTATTGGTTTGACCTAACGACTCCACAAATTAAATGATTATAATGAGGTTCTATAAGCACTGGTTTGGCCAACAATTCCACAGAACCAATAGTTCAGCCCAACGACTCCACAAGGTAAATGATTACGAAGGCACTCCGATCCTACATGCTCTCTGATAGTTAATACCTTTGAGTAATGAATCATTAAGTAAACTTGATAGGGTATAAAACCATCTGTTAGTCAAGGTTAACTTGAATTTATCTCTTACACAAACACCCACAATAAGTTTATAAGATACTCTTGTATGAAACAACTCATGATAGCTGACAAGGATTCCATAGTCAGGTTAGCTCAACAACATCCTCTGAATAAGAATGCTAGGGACCATGTTGACCATATGTGATGAAACCACGGGATCTTGATTATGTTCATTATCATTCCCTCCACATCGACTTTTAAGTACAAGATAGTAAATTTTAAATCATAAACATCAATCTCAAAATACCAAAACTGTTGCTACTATATGCTACGTACTTAGTACCTAGCTAACAACTAGCCTTACTCGAAAGTGTTCTGATATCGAGAGGGGTAATTAATCATAAGGGCTTGCATTTATGGGAAACCAAAACTTAGATCTCAAAGTCCTCGCATATGATAATGAAATCTCTGGGTAGTGTCTTATTTCTTATCCCTAATCAATCTATCTTCCGAAAATTTCCCCCATAACTTAATCCATCAAACACTCCCCAAATATACACGGAGAAGTTGGTACACTAAAAAGATGAAGTTTTAGAGCCGGAAACAATACTAACTGGAGACGTAATATTCCCATGCACGTAAAGGAAAAGGATTACCTACCCTAAAGGATTAGATTTGGAAAATGTTATAAGATTATGTGCCTTTAATGGTATAATTTAGATGGTGACTCCTGTAATAGATGTATTATAACATAACATAAAACATTTAAGATGATAAAGTTTCTCTTTACTTACCATCCATGACAACATAATATATATTGATGTAAATATGAGCTTTTTGTATGGCAAAAAGATCACTTCTATGATTAGTTATTACTAAAATTAAATGCAATAGTTTGTACTTGTATTTGTGAACGTATGTAGTATGGAGAAATTTTTCTAATATATGAATTGTTTATAAAAAAAATTTTATGTGGTTAGACTCTTTTCAAATTGGAAGAATATACAATTCAAGTAACATAAGATTATTTAAAATTTCAATTCGACCATTTATTCCATCCTTAATATTCTAAGCTGTTGTGTTGGGTCATGGCAAGGCAAGGGGGATCTTTTGCATTCATGTTAACTACAATATCAATTTCATAATGGAAAAAAATAAAATAAAATAATCTATTGACTCTTTATGAAGGACCAAAATGATCTCAACTATATTAAATGATCATTTCGGTCCCTCAATGCTTTAAATAGGAATCAAAATAGTTCCATGGTGGAACTATTTTTATTCCTCTTTAAGGAGTTAAGTGACCAAAATAGTCTTTTAATATATGAGACTATTTTTGTTCATCTTTAAAGAGTTAAGTGATCAAAATGATCTTTTAACATAGTTGGGGATCATTTTGATCTTTCATAAAGAGCCGAGGGGTTAGTTTGATGCTTTTCTCATTTCATAATTTATTCTAACTGAATGTGATGTCAATGATGAACAAGGGATGCAGCATCACGTAAGACAAGTTTGAAGCATCTCAATGGCATAATAAGCCACTTAATGTCTCACGCTTTCACAAACAGGCTACGTCGAGTTGGGAAAAGCCAGGGATGCAGGTATCGTTTCTTGAACATGTGCGCTTGCTTGTAATTTCGTTTCGTGTTCTACCTATGTGTAAGAAGGCCTGGGGGATACATGGGCTTCGCAATCAGAAGGGAAGGCTGCAATATGAAAACCACAAGCAAGTGTTCTACAGGTGGATAAGGGGAATTAGTTTACAGGAGATTTTTATTTTTTCCTACAAGTGGTAGAGGCATTGAGATAAAGTTTAGATATTATTTTCATCAAATAAGCTCATTTTTAATCCAGTGTTCTCCAACCTGCCACTCAACCAATTAAAGAACAGAGGCTGTAAGGATAAAAGGGCTTAGATATGGAATAAAGAATGTAATGTCATCTCAGCAAAATAAGAACATGTTCATAATTATTTCGTTTAAAGACATTGGAGATGCTCAGAACTATTCACGTCTTGTGGCTTTAACATTTCGTTTTCTTGCTTGATTTTACTTTCAGGTTTAGAAAATTATACTAATAATATTTTTCATGTATGTATAAATTAATCTGCCTTTTAAAGTACCCTATTCCAGCTCACATGATCCAGAAATTTCTTTGAGAGCCCACAATTACCAAATTCAAAAGTTCAACCACACATTAATATCCTGTACAGATATACATTACAATTAAAGGCTATTCTTTGTGGTTTAGGGAATTGGCTCTTAATCAAATTCAGTTTCAAAAAAAAAAAAAAAAACATAGATACATTATAAATCTCATGCATTACCAAGTACAAAACTTCGGCCAAAAATTAATATCTTAAATCGCTAACAAACTAGAAATAAAGGACATTCCTTGCCGTTTTGAAATTAAAGCATATGAGAGAGCTTACCTGTGGTGCTAGGGAGAGAAACTTGTATGTATCTAAAGCATATCGAACTAATGCCTCATTCTCTCCCGGGTTTATTGTACAACTATGAGCATAAAATACGTTATATCAATAGGGGCTCAAATTAAGCCAACAACATAAAAAGTGTAATTAAAAAAAAAAAAAAAAACCAAAAAAGCGGATTAGAAACTGTATCTCTTTAGCCATTGTAAGAAATAAATACAAAATCGTCATATGACTGAACAAAAGAAGAGACCCGGAATCTTCCATGTTTTATCCATAATAAATTAGATTCCTTCAAATCCTAAAAAGCTAAACATGTAAGAAGAATAAAAATAACTAGAGTGGGAGTTCGCATATGATTAATCAGCTGCTATAGTAGTTTCTCCGTATATCCCTGATTATATATGGCATATCAGTGAGCAATATGTCTTGTCAATCAGTCATGTTCTCCTAGTTTGCATGGATGATGCTTTCACAAATTTAGGGATGAGAAAAAACTCTTAAAATTTTGAAAATTGATAAAAAAATTACTAGTTTCATCTATTTTTCAATGGAAATATTTGGTGGATGACAACTCTTATAAAGTGAAAAGTTAGAAAAATTGAAAAAAGTTTATGAAGATAAAAAGCTAAGGATCAGTAGAACAAGAACTGAATAATTGATATGCAACTTCAATGAATGTAAAATTAATAATCAATAAGCATTGCGGAAAAAATAATTGATATTTAAAAGTAAATTTTCTGAACTATGATTAAATCACTATTTTATATCAAAATGTTAAAAAATAAAAAAATTCACTAATAGTCATGTTTAATGTTGACCCATACACTAAGAAACACACGAAAAGAGACAAAATTGGCGACTCAAGCGACGATCAACGAGCATGGCACATCACTAAGTGGTCAAACAATCTCCAATCACTAAATGGACAATGCCGTTGCAATTGGAGCATCAAATTTACCTAAAAGGGAGCCCCTCAGTCAAATCGGGTAAAAATGCTCAAAATCAAAGACCGACACCCAAAAGTGATGCACGACATTATCCAAACGATGCTCGATCGCAAAACGGTGTTCGTTATTGTGTTCGAAACATCTTCATTGCCAAAAAACGATTGTAATTTTGCCCAATAAAAATTGTGCGAGAAAATTAGGGCGAATCCTAAGGAGATGATGCGCGCAAATCTAGACAAAAATTATGTCTTATTTTTCTTCATTTTTTGTCATAATAATAATAATAATAATAATAATAATAATAGTTCCGTTTACTGTGCTGCCCCGTGGGTTTCTGATGCAATCAAAAATTTGAGAGAGGGACCCAAATTTTTTATCACAAAAACAAGAACTCTTTCTAGGATGATAGAAAGACATAAAATACTTAAAAGAACACAAATACTATAAAACACAACTTTATATAATAAAATGAGACTTACAAACTTTTGACTCAAATGACACTTACAATTTGGACGCTTACAAACTTTGACACCAACAAAATGACACCCTAAACTTGCTTACTTTGAGAAGAGGTTTACAGGTGAGGTGGCACTTGCGGATAGAAGAAAGAGATTAGGAGACGAGACGAAGGTTGGAAAGAGCCCGCAGGATTTCCAAAACAAAAACCTCTCAGGTTTTCTCTCCAAAAATAACTCACATCATCTTTTTTCATCACATCTTATGCCAAAGCATTTCATACTTATAAGCAAAGAAGAAAGCCCAACAGCCAATGCACCCATAATTCCTCCAATAAACTTTAGGGATAGGAAAAGCCAAAAGAGACACTTCAATTCCAAAGCAGCAAATCCCATAGGTTTTCCAAAAGCCACTTAGGAAAACATCCCAGCAGGAATCATTGGTAACTCACGGCACCAAGCAGACAGGCTGAATTTTCAAAGCAGCACATTAACAGGAAAAAGCATTCCTTTTCAGAAATCAGCCCATTATTAAATCTGAAGAAAAAGCTATAGGAAACAATGATATCTCACGGCTCCATAAAGCAAGCAGCCCGTCCAAAGCAGCAAAGCATCGGGAAAATTTCATTCCTGTTGGAAATCAGCCCCATTTAAAATTAGCACAGGAAACAAAGGGCTAATTCATGGAACCAAAGAGCCCATGTAACGGTAAGCAAGCATCCCATCAAAGCTTTATATTCTCTGGAGCCAAAAGTTCATGGAAAAATGGCTCAGGCATGGAAATATCAACCGGCTGCATTAAAAACATTAACTTTCCAATAAATTCAAAACATAGAATTCAGCCCCCAATTAATACAAGCCACGGTTTTCCAAGAGACAAAAAAAGGGGAAGGGGAAGGGACAAGGAAAAAAGGGGGAAAGAGAAAAAAACATTCTAAGAAATAATGAGCTAATTTTTATTTCAATAAATGAACTAAAAATCAGCTCATAATGAGCTAATTTTTTTACTAGACATTAATGAGCTAGAAGAGTCAAAAATCAAATAATAGGATTTGAGTTGACCCCCCCCTTGCCTACATCAGTTTCCCCTCTGGCTGCTTGTCCCATGGCTTCTTTTCCCTATTTTTTATGTGGCTGTTTGGGTGCTGTTTTGTACTGACTTTTGGCCCTTCCATTTACCATAATTTAATGGGTTTAATTAGAGGTTATGGTGACTGTTTGGCTGCCCCTTTTTCTCCTATAAATATGAAGTGTTTTGTAATAGAAAAAAAGATGTTATGTGGAGATTTTTGGAGTAAAAAACCTGAGGGTTTTTCTTTCTTCTTGGAAAAGCTTGCAAGATTGTTCCTTTTCTCTTCCTCTTGGGAAAGCTTGTGAGCTTGTCCTCTCTTCGTCTCGGCTTCTAACCTCTTTCTTCTCTCCGCAAGTTCGACATCATCTGTACCTTTCTTCTCGATTAAGGAATGCAACTTTAGGAGCTTTTATTTAAAAGTTGTAAGCATCATTTTTATATTATAAAGTTATTTTAAGAGGAGTATATTGTATATGTTCTATATTCTAGGAAGTGTTTTCTTTTTGCTTGCAAAAATTAGGTTTTTCCTAATTTTTGCTTGCATCACAACCCCTTCCTTAGGTCCGACTTCTCGCGCCTCTTCCTGCTTACACTGAATGAAATAAGCAACCTGTAACGCAGTGCTACGACCTGCCTATAAACAATGCTAATAAATTTACGTTGAACGCAATACATCTACAAGTGATAGCTAGTGGCTTTTGAATGACCACTACTTGCTAGTAAGAGTTTAGTACTACACGATAGTTAGCCTGCAAGAAACAACAAGCGACCCACAGCGCAGTACTATGACCCATTTACACGCAACAGCTCGTGACTCCTAAATGCCTAATGCTGGAGCACAAACAATGTTAGCAAAATTTGCATTGTGCGACAACCTATTTGCATGAAGCAGCAAATGACCTGTAGTGCAACACTACAATTCAATTGCAAGCATAGCAGAGAAATTTTAGTAAAAACTATGGATCACTAATGGATGATTCATGATGCATCATACAACTCGCTTGCAGGATGAAGTCAACTCCCGTTGGCTGAATACTAAAAAATATGACAACACAGAAGATAAAATGAGCAAAACCATATTGCCGATGCGCTACAAATGAAATTCAACGCACAATGAATACACCACCAGATCTACAACACTCGTACAAACAGACAAAAGGCGTTTACAAGCTTCTAAATAGCATGGTTTAAAATTGCGCAATATGAGGCTCGCCTTTGCGCAATTCCAGAAAAAAACGCCTCGATGCTTACGCCTCGAGTTTTTTTTTATGAGGCTTGCGCCTCAACTTGGTTGAGGCCCGCCTCGCCTCACTGGCATGAGGCTTACGCCTCATGCTATATATATTAAAACTTACATAAATCTTGAAGTAAATGCCAGACATTGGACTCTATAGGAGAGGAGGAAGGGGAGAGAGCAGTTCATCATAATGATGATTCAAATGAAGAACCCCTTAGTGATGACAGTGCTGATGACTTATGAGTTCTTATGTGATATATCATTGCTATTTATTTTTGGAAATTTGAATTATATGTTAATGAAAAGAATACTGGGATTTGAAAAAGATAGAATTTTGAGTTGAACTATATTTCATGTTGTCTTATTATTGGGATATTTTGATTTAACTTCATATCTTATACTTTTTTATGTTTTATATTATTCACTCATTAGTATATAAAAAATTTATCATTTTCTGTTTACGTAATCTTTTGATTTTGAGGCTTACGCCTCAAAACGCCTTGAAGCTTACGCCTCGCCTCACGAATGAAAAACGCATCAATACCCGAATACGCAATTTTAAACATTGCTAAATAGAACACTGTGTACACTCAAATGACCATTATTAACACAACTAACTAGTATAAAACACTTTAAAATGTCCTCCCACATGTATTGCGACAAGTAGAATACATCATTAAAGCATGTCATTCAACATTGCAAGATGCATCATGCTATAGAGGTGCATCACAATATATGCAAATACATTGCACATACATACATTATATATTATACAAATGCATTAAGCGACCACAAAAAGGGGTTATGCAAATATGCAAAAAACACTTAAATGCACTCTATAAGTATATCATGCAAATGCATCATATCATTCATGCAAGTTCATTGTACTATCTAATGAATTTACTATGCGGCTATACAAATTCATAGCGTAATTGATGTAAGCATGAGCACCCTACAAAAACGGATATTATGCACACCATTTCAAATACACTAATCAATCTACAAATATGAATACCCGCATGGGCCCCGACGAGCATGACGTATGTACACACATGATGTCTAAAGATGTTCCGCGGGTCAAGAAATGAACTTAAATTCAGGCCTAATCCTTTATTGGAAAAAAGGCATTTGACATGGCTTGAATCATCAAACAAATACATGATCGTAGCGCCAATCGAAGAATTTGATTTTTTACGTTCATATTAAGCCTTCAAAGTATCTTACAAAGAAAATTCACAACAAATTTAATATCCCTGATTCCAATGTCCACACAACAATACCATTAGTTAAGAGCTCAACCTGATCCTATGTTTGCATGTAAACAGAGTCAACAATGTCCAATTAATGAAATGATCACATCCATTAATTCCCTGATGATGGCTATGATGACAGAAGATTCCAACCGAAGGGGACTCCAAACATTCAAAATACCTACAAATTCTCATAAAATACATGCAATTGACTTTAACGTATTCATGAATGACATTAATGTTTAAAATTAAAATAAAACGATAAAATACTTAAAGAAAAATACCGATCCATCCTCCATAACAGTTTGTTGATGTGGGCAAGTTTGAATAACATCTCAGCTCACAAAAAGTGAATGTCTAATCGACAATATCACTAAGATTAATTTTTAAATCATCTCTTGCTAGTAAGGATATGACACGTGTCCTTTAACTCGTGATCTCACCACCAAATGGCACCACAGGTAAACAGCTATAACCAGGAACCTCTGACCGGGTAGTTTTGACGCTAAATGACATCACTAAATTACGGTTATGGTCAGAGCCCGTATATTCCCCAACGGAGTTAAATCTTTGAGTAATGAATTAATAGGATATGATCGATAGGGTACAAAACCCTTTGTTAGCTAAGGTGGACTCTAATGTCCCCTTAGGCAAATATTCATCCCATATCTATAAGGTACTCTTGGACGAAGCAACTCATGACTGTCGATAAGGATCCTTAGGTTAGGTTGGATTGATGACCTCCTTTGACTGGGTAGACCAGGGACCATGATAACCTAGGATGACAGAACCATGAGATCTTGATCTGGTCAATCATCATTCCCCCAACCATCACCTTCAAGTGCAAGGATGATGTAGACAAGGAATATAGGGGACCCTATATTTCTTGAACACAAAAAACACATAAGAAGAAAACTGACAAAATGAGTAGAACTTAAAACAAACTTTGTTAAATAAACTCAAACGACCCAAAACTTGACAAACACAACAAAAGATGCTAGGAGATTTTAAAGAAATAAAGAAACTTAAAAAGACGCTATCCTCAGACAACCGTCAGAGCGGGTTCCTCACATGCATCGAATTTGTAGGTTAAATAAGTAAAGTGCATAGAACTAGCAAACCGATGGTCCACCACTGCAAGATTGGCCAATTTCTTCAACAGATGCTTCAAATCAACTCAGATACGACACCCTAAAGTTGCTTTACTTTGAGAAGAAGGATAGATATGGAGTGGCACTTGCGGAGAGAAGAAGAGATTAGAAGCCTGAGAAGAAAGGGTGGAAAGAGCCCGCAGGATTTCCGGAGGGGATGAGAAAAGAAGGTTGGAAAGAGCCCGCAGGATTTCCGAATAAACCCGCAGGTTAATAGCAAATATGCTCACAAATATCAACTGCTTTTCTTCACAACAACTTCTCATATATATAGGCAAGAGAGAGGAATGCCAAGAGTCACATGTATTAATTTCCAGTATAGAAATCTTCCCCCCATGCTCACCATGAACCAAAGAGACATTCAACAGGCCGAAAATTCAAAGCAGCCAAGCCATGAATTTCGGAAACCAGCCAGCATTAAATCTGTTACGGGAAACATAGGAAACTCACGACACCAAAGAGCCAAATTCTCGGAAAGCAAACAGCCCGCCCGAATCCAAAGCAGCAAAGCATCGGGAAAAACAGCACAGATCGGGAAAACAAGGCTGGCTGAATTCCCAAAGGAAAAGCATTAAAAACAATAACTTCCCAATGAATTCAAAGCATAGAATTCAGCCCCCAATTGATACAAGCCACGGTTTTCCAAGAGACAAGAAGAAAGGGGAATGGGAAGGGACAAGGCCACTCCAAAAGTAAGCTTCATAATGAGGTACCTTTTTTTGGAATTTAAAGAGCTACTAAACTTCAGCTCAAGCAACTTAGGGAACAAGCTCAAAACCGAATGCTCCAAAACAGCCAACCCGAGAACCACTAGCAGCCAGGGACCAATCGAGCCAGCAAACCAAAGGTCTACCAAGTCATATGCACTTCCTACCACGATCATTGGATGCTTTCCCATCATTGGATAGCTAAAAAAGAAAAGAAAATAAAATAGAAAACAAAACATACTATTGTTCAAATAAAATAAAAAGTACAGAATTTCTTGATTTCATCAAAGGTGGTGAATTTTTAATTTTAAATGCTTAAACATGTTGCTACTATACACCATATACTATGTATCTGTTTGACGACTAGCCTTAATCGAATGTTCTCTCTTGTTACCGAGAGGGATAATTAACTATAAGGTTTGCGCCTATAATAAACCTGAACTCAGATCAGAAAGACCTCGCAAATAAGGGCGAAATCTCTAGGTAAAGTCATATCTAAACCCTAATGTGTCTTCTGAAAATTTTTCTTGGAACCTAAACTCGTTAAAACTCTCCTCAACAACCCGAAAAAGAAAGAGGGTCACGACGCAAATTTTCGAAGCCCACACTTACTAACATAGAAAAAGAATATTAAGATAGACATATGATAAAATAGTAAAAAATTGAGTGAGAAATGACTATTTAAGAGGAATACAAGTCATGCTAATTGAATAAAAAATAATCTAAGTTCTTAGCATGCACAACATAGGATAGAATATAAACCAATAAAACTAGTTGATAAAATTAACTTAAAAGAATTAGAAAAAACAAGGGGTAGAATAAATGCAATAATGCTAAAAAAATTATGCAAAAAAGAATTCACAAATGGAATAACATATGGAGCTTTAAAGAAGAGTGAATAGAGGAGTGTGCATAAATATATCCCCAATAATTGAGATAATGCTAATATTAATGAAGTTGAGTTACCCTATAAGTGCAATATAGGGTAAATCATTACATAAATCCCCCAGTGTTCGCATAAGTCTGTCTTTGTGGGAGTGCAAGCATATTAGTGCTAGCCTAATATTTGCGACAAAATATAAAAAGGAAAAAATCGGTTATCATGTGATTAGTTAGTGTGTTGAAATGATAAGAATTGCTTTCTTGTTAGGGCTAATTTGAATTTAGTTTAACTGAAAAAAAAAAGATGATCAATGAGACTCAATTCAAGAGAGAAAATGAGATTTTATGTTACAATAAAAATATTATTTTATCATTGAAAGGACATAAGATTATTGTTTTCAATTGTCATTTATGTTTAAAAAAATTAAAACTGCCCCTGGTTGAGCATTTGCAATAATAAATTCCTGGCTTTTAAATTATTTTTTTATACAAGATAAAAGGCATATGATAATTAAAGCTCATTCCAGTATTTGAAAACTTTTAAATCTACATTTTTCCCATGTGAATGTACCTTCCATAGCCATAAAGCCTCATTATGTTGATACTTAAAAAGGATTTAATGTTTTAGTCCATGTTCTATCTTTAAACATTAGTATTAGTTCTCCTTTACTGATGCAACTATTTACCAATTCGATGCACCATCAAGCTTCCAATTTGTATCTTGTTGCGATAGGTGGAGAACTTGCCAGTCAGCGTGCTTCTATTTCTACAGCTGGCACTTCTATTGGTAACATCGAAAAAGTTAAAGCCATTCTAACACGATGAACATATCATCTTCCCTCACGGGATTTCACCAGTTTACTCGCCAAAAGATGTTCTTCCTACCCTGGAAAAATAATGTAGTACAATAAGACAATTGGTTTATACAAACTTAGTTTCACATTGCAAAGATAGAATTCAAAAAGTCAAGCAAACATTCAAGTCTATCTTGCCTCGTCATTTTTTGTGGCCATTTTCATATACTTGTTTTTATTTTTTAATGCAACAAGTATAAGGTTGGTGGTTTTTTCCCCCTAAGCAAGGCTTTATTTTACTTCTATAAATAAGACCTTATGTATAGCCTCTTAAAATTAATCAAGGATTATAAAAATAATGAAAAGCTTTCCCTCTCTTTTCTTTGCTTCCTATCTTCTTTCCTTATGGATTCAACAACCCAGTGTCATGATGATTCAACATAAACAACTTGTGATTTGTCGTTCAACATATTTTATTATGCTTTCCTCGTATTTTCAACTACCTCTACAACAACCAAAAAAGAATTTGTAACCGGCAGAGGAAGAAGTTAGAGAACTAAGTGATACAATTACGTTGTCCCCAAAGTAATTTGAAAGCCATCGGTTCCAAGCATAAAAATAGCGGCTAATACAGGGATATCATTGAGTACATCATCTCCTTCTCGAACCCCCAATTTGAAGGAGGCTCGTGATCTAAGGCCTGCTTATTGTAAACAGAAGAATAACATTAAAAAAAATAATGAAAAATTACGTTAAACTTAAACCATTTATAGGACAAATATTTAAAAGTAATTTGATGAACCATAACCAGTAAAATAATTAAACTTCCAAAAACCTGATAGTTCCTCATCAGGAACGTGTAAAGTCCAAAGTCAATTATGTACTTATAAATTATCAATTCATTTAAACGTGAAATAAAGCACAGTTTCAGATAACTTCTATGGCTATGTTTAACAAAAAGAAAACCCATAAAGCTTACGTGGAATATACAATGACTCCTCCAGTACGAACTAATTGAACAGCCTGATCAAACATTTTTCTTTGATACTTAGCATGAGTTTGCAAGGATTCCATTGTCTCCTACAAGAAACAAAATATCATCATTAACATGCAATTAGATCAGACAAGAACACAATTGCATAAAAATGAACGTACATGAAACCTCGTATCGCTGGTTTTTCTACAGACGGTTTCATTTTGCCATTTAACACAAAAATGCTGACACTCTAGATTAGTGTGCAATACTACCCATCTTATATTTTTTAAATTTTTCCTTTGCTAGACTCTTTAGGTGCTTCTAATGCATAAAAAACAATTATACCATGAACTTGAGCTTAGATATGGATAATATTTGCATCAAGAACTTGAAAGTACGTAACTACAGTTGTTTAATTATCTCTTCTACATTTTTAACTCTGATGTGTAAATCCTATACCGCAACTGTTCTTATAAGCTTCCAAGTCAGCATGAATGATTGATGAAATTATGATGATAGTTTTCTTGTTTTCATCTTTCTCCTTTTCATCTATTCCTATTCATCTAAAGGGTTAAAATGCTACTATTTGAAAAGTGTGGAACCTGTACCCACACCAGAAAAGGAAATTGATAAACATATATGGATTGACTGACATACAACAAAAAGCACTCATATTAACAACTTGATCATCCAAAATCACAATCCCCCAATTAGATCTATTACTACTAAAATTACACTCCATATAATTAGTTTTAGATCTACTCAATGAAAACCTTTAGACTCTAAGGTTGACCTCCATAATTCAAATTTACCTTCAACTCCCTCTCTAGACTTATCAACAAGAAGCATATTGTCACGCCCCAAGATCTAACTTGGAAAGAATGTCAATCTATTTCTCAAACAATTTACCAGAGCTATCTAAAACCTTCAATTAAACGGTCTATCAAACATCTATAAAATTTAAAACATCAATATACAAGTCGATTCATATCTCAAAAGGTCGTGTACAATACTCAGGAACTACACTACAATCACCAGTACTGAAATCTATCCTGAGTACAAAAGAATCAAAATCATCAAAAGACAAAAACCTGTAGATCCGGATCAATTCCTATCTTCTGCTCCCTTGCCCTGACCTGAAAATATCAACCACATATAATGAGCTTTACAAAGCCCAACAGGTCACCTAATACCTATAACTGAGATCAAAGCACGGCGATGCTATCAATATGCATGTCAGTCAATCAAACCCATATCAGTCAATGGTCAATGAATCTATGCAACGGAAATCCAATAGTCAATAAAGCCAGTCAATGCAGCGGCAGACGAATCGATAAATCAACTCAATAAATCCATGTCAATCTCGAAGAAATCCGTACACAGAGAAAATCAATCAATCCGGTCAAAATCCAGTCAAATCCGTCCGTCAAATCAATCCGTTCAAATCAAATCAATACTATCAAGTCGATAAATCAATCCGGAAAAAAAAACGATAACGAATAAATCTCAATCCTATCTCAATATCGATAAAATCAACAAATATAGCAAGTCAAATCAAATACAATGAGAATCAATCTAATAAGGGCAATACCAATATCTATCAGCATCAATGAATCTATAATGTTCCACCATTCCATATCCTATATCCAGTTATATCCATATCAAATGTCAATAATCAATTAGTATCCATGCTACAATGAACAATACATGAAATCTATAAATCCGTACAAACAGTAAATAACCCGATAAAATTCAATAAAGCAGAAAATCGATTAAAAACAATAAATCCAATTACAGTCAATACAGTAACATGCAATAATTCAATACAATAATACTGAAACAAAGCTAACAAAACAAGCTGGCAAACATAATAGTTGCTGTTAGATAGACAACAATGAATCATGATTGGAGAATATCCAATACGTTTGTATTCACATAACAAAGCAGTCGTCACTCTATTGCCCGTCGGGAAACCGCCTCGGTCAAAAAAAAAAAAAGACAATAATCTATAACCCCTTATGACTCCCAATCGTTAATCAATGATCAATGGTTTAAAGCAGAGCCCGTCGGCCCACCATCCTGTACAGTGTCAATCAATCTCCAACCAACGTTCAACAGGTTCCACTGTATTTCGGTTATCAATAATCAATTCAATAATCAATTCAAGAATCAATCAATTAATCAATTCCCAATTAATCAATATAAACAAAATTTAAAACAATCATATCAATAGTCAATGCCACATACAATTCAGTCTATTAATTTCAGGAAAAATTTCGAAAATCATACGAAAAACGGGCAGAATGTAACGGCCGTCTATCAAACTTACACAAAAAATCCGCAAAAAGCAGAATCAAATTTCTCCAAATTCAGTAGAATATCCACGACATCAATCAAGGCGACTATTATTCTATAGATTCCAAATCAAATCAGTCTGATATTTTTCTATTCAATTTAAATAATCGCGTTAGAATCAATCCGACCGGTAAAATTCGTCGTTAGAAAGATACTCAATCGTGTACAATAGTCATAATCTATAACTACCAAAAGTACGGTGAATTGAAAGTTTGTCAATCGAATCATGTCCAAAAATTCGCTACGAAAACACAAAACAGTGCACAAACTCGATCAAAACTAAAATATCTGAAAACAGGAAATAGGATTCGAGTCCGTACCACGAGATCTGTCACTTTCCCAACAGCGGCGTTTCGGACGAAAAGCGCTTCGCGGCCTCCGAAACCCAGGATTTCCTCTTTTCCCTTTTCTTTCTCTCTCCTCAAATCAGATATTTTGTTTTTAAAAATGATTTTTCTCTCTCCTCAAAACGAGCCGATTTTCTTATATCATTAGGCTGATCGGCCCGGCCGATCGCAAAATCGTCCCGGGACGATCAGACCAAAATCGATCGTCCTGGACGGTTCCAGAACTATTTTCAGGATGGTATTTTGAGACAGTACAGATCGTCTCTGGACGATCTCAATATCGTCCGAACGATCCTGGGAGGAAATCCAATCTAGAGAGGAACAGTAAGGGAACGAGGTCTCACACATATCATCAGCAAAAAGCAACATCATGGTACAACCTTCTTGCAATGTCCAGTGAGAATATCCATGACTAAAACAAAAAAATTATGGTTCTTAGGGCTAATCCTTGATGTAATCAACAAAGGTCGGCTGACGATAACCCGACGTCGCTCTACCTGCTGAACTCCAACAAAGTAGCCAAATCCATCTAACCTAGCCGCACTATACCCACTTCTCCTTACCAGTACGTCTACCCAGTCCCTAACCTATGATGCACAGACACAGACACGACGACAGACACATACACGGGACACATCAATTATTGAAAATATAGGACACGAGCACATGTTGGACACGGTATTATAGTTTTATATTTAAAAATAATGTATAAAATTAAATAAGTATAATTTTAAATAATATAATTGAAATAATAAGTTATTTAATAGAATTTGTGCTTAAAGATTTAGTATTATGATGTCGAGAGTAGGCATCTATGTCGTTTATCGTCACCGAGAGAGGAGATGAAAATACCTTCACTGCAAAGAGAAATGAAAATGAAAAGAAAATATTCGCATGAATGGGTATTAAGTGTGGACCATTGATTTGGTGTTGTGGATAGGAAATAAGAAATTTAGTTTAAATCCAACAAAATACAATAAATTATATTAAACAAAAGTCATAAATATTTAAGATACATGTGTCGATACGCGTGTCCAATTTGTATTAAATATTTTTTTAATCGGACAATTTTTGGCCTGTGTCGACATGTGTCGGACGAGTGTCTTGTCGGATACATGTCCGACACTACACGCCTCTTTGAGGAGAAGTGTCGGTGCTATCATAACTTTATAACCCGCCATCTACTGAAGCTGCAAGACTCCACTTCTTCTCTCAATGTACCCACAACTTTAAACTTTTATCCATAGCTTACAATGACTCCTGCTTAGCTATACTCCCTCATACAACTCCATAGCTAGCTAATAACTCAATCAATTCAGCCTTTATTATACTATCCAAACCAATCCACTCAAATAAACCACTCCAAAACACTCTACAATCAAACCTCATGAACTCAATCTGACACAAACAGTGAGTTTTCTTATTATTCCTTTTTTTAGTGTTATTTATTTGTACCAACTATTATTAGTAACAAGTTAAATTGATGTCATTAATACTATATATACTTAATATATATATATATATATATAATATATATATAATTTATATATATATATATATATATATATATATATATGTACCTTTCATTGTCGTTATCGCCGACTTCAACTATTACGCAGGTATAAAAATCTCTAACTTAAAAATCCCTCTCTTGACGTTTACGATGAGCCGACAAACCTCCCTACCCACTCATGTAGCACAGTGGAAGAGAAACCTGTGTGACGCTTGAGACGAGGTGCGTAAACATCGTAGCGCTCATGTAGCATGACGAGGATAAAAAAAATTAAGTACCCTTAACGCTCATGTAGTGCCGTGGGGGAAAGAAAAATTATGTTGTCTTTTAAACAGGTACCTGAAAACCATTAAGCGCTCATGTAGCATAATGGGGGTAGAAGAAAATATAACCGTGGTGTCATCCGACACCAACTTGAAGCACTCATGTAGCGTGGAGGAGAAGGCTAGTGTCCGAAAATTTCTCCTAATAGGAGAGACACCGGGAGGCCGCCAAAATTTTCGATGAAAACAGGGGACATAGAACTTGAACTTGCCACTTGAACAAAAAAGGACTTGGATCAACTTTGAACAGCAGATAACCAAACATTGAATTGGAAAACGCATCGTGTAATTTAAAATGCAAATCAACTGGATTGCTAAGTGATAAATGCATAACTACACTAAAACTACAAATGCTAAATGATCTTGATCATCCAAATGAACATTTGCGGAGCAAAAGATTTATAAAATAACATTTACTTCATGACATCAAATCCTAATGGAATATATTAGAGTTGTCATTTTAATTTGAATGCAAATGCTAACTAAAGAATGTTATTCATTCAAATCTCATGAAAATGAGCAAGGATCCATGTATAAATTCATTCCAAACTTTGTCGAAATTTTTGAACAATGACAATTAGCTTGTAGGAGTCATTTCAATTGGGATGAAAATGTTAATGAATGGGGATATCAAGTTTATTGCAAATCATGTGTAAGAGCAAAGAACTTGCAAGCATAACTTGTTTGCAAGTAGTAAGAAGATTGTGAGGGATATGGTTGGATCACAAAGCTGTGGCATAAACTTCTGGTAACATGATAATGGACTCGTAGCATTGGATTTAACTCACCCCCAAGCAATACTCAATATGAGCATGCATAGTTTGATCACAAGTGAATATAGACAAACATTGCAAACCATATGAAGACACAATAATGGATTATGATATATGTATCTATCATTCAAAAAAGCACATTACCCTCCTACAAGTAAAGGTGGAGAATAGGCTGCAGATGCAATCTCCTATGAGCTACTACAAAATCTCATCAAATGTACAACACGTTGTCTACGAGTAAATACATAACAAGTGTAGCAAATGTGGCAGTACCTTGTGAATGGCAAATGAATGCATTTGAGTAAGAAAATTGAAGTTGATGATAGTCTTCATGGCAATCATGTAGAAAGAAGCAATAATCCCTACTACATTCACTTGCAAACACCATGAAGGAGAAAGGTCCTACGCGATCTAAGTAGGATCCAAATACACATAAAGGGATTGTCGAGGAATAGTTTAGCCAACAGTCAACATCAAGATTCAAATAAACACATTGATCTGTATGCAAAAAGCAATGAGAAATGCGCTGTAAGGAATCTCCTTATCGTATAGGTGTTTATGCGAGGGTTCAATGAAACTGAAAGAAACTCATACTACAATCAATATGTCAGTCGCAACTAGAAGGATTTGACACGTAGTGAGCATAACAATGTGATACATCTGGATGTATCCAATGAATGTGAACATACAATGCGTTGCGTCCACTAGAATTAATGATTGATGAATGTGACATTAAAGTTGCTACAAAGCTTGACTGTCTAAGCTCACAATCGCAAACAGAAGATACACCCGTCATTCCAATCATCCCAAGGACTGCAACAATTATTTTAGGAATGAATATCTCGCATGATTCTACCAGATGGACAAAGGTGTCTTCAATTGCCACAATTGTTAGTTCGAGGCAGTGGTCGCTGATTTTGAAGTATATGACATCAGTAAGGACACAATCATCCAAGGTTGAAATGATTGATTCTTTATTTAAGCCAACAACAGAAAATGATGATGATGGGATAATCAAAAAGTTGCTTATTAATTCCGATACAAGTTCTGAGAAGAGAAAGCCAGATCAAATCATTATTTTCAAAGATGGTGTGAGTCTGAGTTCAATCGGGTTCTAAACATTGAACATTGAGTTGGATAAGATTATTAGAGCTTGAAAGCTTCTTGATGAGCATTGTTTGTGTATCTAACATACCACCCACTGGCAAATACAGAGAAGATACGACAAATACGAGTCCCTACTAGTCGTTGTAGAAGACCCGTCGAATGTCCAAAATGTCCCTGCGCATGCACTGTAATATGTATGTACATAAAAACACAAAAGGGGCAAGTGCAATCATAAAACCCGCATGGGCCCCAACGAGCGTGTTATATAGGTGTACACGTGACGTCTAGAAATGATGTGCGGGTCAATAAATGAACCCAAGTTTGAGCCCTTCTATGCAGATAGATAGGAGTCGACAAACTCGAACTATCAAACAGATATACGATCAAAGCGTCGACTGGAATATCTATTTTATATTATTCATATAAGGCCTTCAAGGTCTATGAACAATGAAAATTCATCAACAAAATCATACACCTAGTAAAAAACACGATCCTATGTCAACAAGGTTCAACCCATAAAAGGAATTCCCCATAATTACATTGATGATGGCCGTGTTGAATAGAAAATCTCAACTGTAGGGGTTAATTCCAAGTATTCAAACGTCTTCCAAGCTCCACCCAAATATCCACAAAACCTAAAAATCTAAACATACCAAAATCTAAAATATTTAAAATTGAAATAATCCATCAAATACTTAAACAAATTCCATCCATCATCCGCAACAGTTTGTCGAGATGGAAAAATTTAAATATCACTTCAGCTCACAAAAAGCTAATGTTTGATCTAAAATATAAGTAAAATTCATTATCAAACAATCTCCTGCCAGTAAGGACGTGTCACATGTTCTCTAACCAGCGGTTTTGTTGCCAAATGACACTGCAAGATAAACGGTTATGACTGACGTCCTCTAAAAAGGATGATTTGCCACCAAATAGCCCCATCAAATTATGGTTATAGTCAGAGCCCGTATCTCCCCAAAGGCATTAAATCCTTGAGATATGAATCAATAGGATATAATTGATAGGGCATGAATCCCTCCGTTAGCTAAGTTGGATTCAAATTTATCCCCTTAGACAAATACACACCCCAAGTCTACAAGATACCCTTGGAAGAAACAACCCATGGCTACCGACAATCATCCTTCTATCAGGTTGGGTCAACTACCTCCTCTGACTAAGTAGACCAGGGACCACGATGGAACCTTGGGATCTTGATCGGGTCCATCATTCATTCCCCCACCATCCACTTTAAGCACAAGATGGTGATATTTCCAATTTAAATATTAACCCTTCAAATTCCAAATACCCAAGCTACTACTATATGCTAGATAACACGTATCTCTTTGACACTCTACATATATGATCGATGACTAGCCTTAATCAAAAGTTATCTCACATTGTCGGGAGGGCTAATTAATTATAGAGGCTTACGCCTATAGGAAACAAGAAACTAAGATGATAAAGTCCTCGCAAGAAGAGGTCAAAATCTCTAGGCAATGTCTTATCTACAAACTCATCTGCCTTCCCAAAATTAACCCCGAAACTTAATCCATTAAAACCCCATTGAAAAAAATGTGGGATTGGAGCCCACAAATTTCTGACTACTGCGTTGGGGATTGGTTTCTCTTTCCATCTTTGGCTAATAGTCTTAGTGATACAATAACAACTAATCAATACAAGCTCAAAATACTAGAATTTTTCAAAACAATCATCCAACAAACTAAAATTTAAAAATTCTAAAATAATCATTCAACAAATTCATTGAGATAACATATTTAGAAGGGTTTTAAATTTAATTTAATTGCTTGCTAATGATTATTTATTTTTATTTTCTATTATGTGCAAGTATCTGCATTTTGAAAGCGTGACATGATGTATCCGATGCTGATTATTAACCCTTGCTTTTCATTTATGCAGATGGATCTACAGAATACCTTGATGATTGTCCAATTGGGACAAGGAGCCAGGATCCAGCTAGCAAATGCTATTTATAGAAATCGGAAATGCTAGAGCTACCACCTCGACTTTTATGCAGTTACTGCAAGTACTACCGCAGTTTATATGAATGACATGAATACTAAATGGCATGTAAGGAGACTCCATCCTACTGAAGCTCCTACTCATTGTGCGCATCTGCCAGTGCAATGACCGACCATCAGAGCTACTACACGCCTGACGTATTTGCCATTGTCGTGAGCTACTGATGTTGATGAAAATCCTTGTAAGAGGGTTTCTGTGTTTGAACTGCCAGAGGTCTCAGTCGCCAAAAGAGTTATGACCGACGGGAGAATTTCTATGGTGATTGCAAACACTACATCTCTGTCAACCGGGTTATCTGCATCTGGAAAGAACACAGATGAAGCTTGCTCATCTAGAGGAAAGCTAACGAGAAAGCAAAAGAGAAAAATGAATGCTGAGTTTCGAGCTCAACAACAACAGCTTCTAGTTCACCCCTCAAACTTACCAGCCCAGGAACCAGAGCAACCATTCCTACCTGAAATAGGTTCGCGGACTTGAAATGGGTTAAGAGGAATAGCTCTACTGAGGAGCTGAAGAGATCCTTTTGGGAGCAGTGCCACGAAGTCCCAGTTCCCCTAGCGGTCGACAACTTGGAGAATCCTCCGAGGGATCCCGTCGCTTATCGACCATTCCAAAAGAAGAATCCAACTTTGATAGCAGCCTGCGGATCAAAGAAATCTTCTTGCCAAATCAAAAGCCGGAGATTCAGTGGCACTGCCGCTCGGAGATTCAAGTACTAGAAGAAGAAGGGGAAGAAGATATGGAGGAAGAGGAAGGAATAAATGACGCCATAAACATGGAGGTTGTCTATATGGTGAGACATGCAAATGTTAATGATGGGTTGATTATGATGACGAGGAGGACGACGACTGACAACCATGATCCAGACAAGTTTACTGACATCACGACGAATCTAGGTTCACCACTGGCAAAGGTGGCCTTTCCCAAAAAGAAGTGAAGTAGAGGAAAAAGAGAAGAATCCTCTCGATGCCAAAAACATCACACTCGTCGATATGCGACGACAAATGAGAGCCAAGGAAAGAGAGATCTCTCTGTTGAATGAGAAAATGATTGGGGTGATGGCTCAAATGGTGACGATGATGCAAATAATGTGGAGAAATACTGTCATCGGTCCCATGCCCAATCCTCCAACTGACCCTCCAAACTTCCAAATGTCATAAATATCAGGAATACAGGGAGCTCCTGAAGGTGGTCATGAGGTCTATAACATCGTCCGACAGCCAACCCACAAAATATTATAAGTATCTCTGAACATATGACTGCTGCATAGCTGGAAGGAATTATTACCGAGAAGATCAAGGTTATCATAGTCGTTGACCAAGCGAAGAAATTAGTAGGTAAGAGTCGCCCATACCCTGCTGAATACGACCAAGTGTCATACTCAAAAGGGTACTCTGTGCCAAAATTCAACACTTCAACAATAATGACAATCCAAGACAGCACTTGGCGTAATTCAAGGCCACCTGTGGCAATACAGGAGGAAATGACACCTTACTCTTTCGACAATTCATCAGTAGTTTGACAACAGCTATTTTTGAATGGTATACTGAATTGCCAAACAACTATGTGAAGGCATTCGTGGAGTTAGAAGCTATGTTCGTGAAGAGGTTCTCCAGCACAACCAAAAAAATAATGATAGCTGACCTTTCTTTAGACAAGTAGAAGAGAGATGAGTCAGTGTCGAAATACATTACTGATGCAAGCAAAAATTTGGGAAAAGCCCCAAATTTTTGCAAGCAAAAACACACGCTTCTTAGGATAAAAAAATACAACAAATTCTCATAAATACGACAAACTATAATTTTTTTATAAGATAAAAGACTTACAAACTTTCACACAAACACAAACATAAAAATACACCTGAAGTTGCTTTCTTGGATTGAGAAGAAGGATACAAATGACGTCGATCTTGAGGAGAGAAGAAAGGGATTAGAAGACCAAGACGAAGAAAGGACAAGCTCGCAAGCCTTCCCAAGAAGTAAAAGAAGAAGAAGTGGAACAAGCTCTCAAGCTTTTCCAAAAAACTCTTAGGATTTCATGTCCAAAAATCACATTATATCAACATTTTTTTATTCACTATTCATCACATATTTATAGGAAAGAAAGAGGAGCCAAATAGCCAACTAAACCTTCAACTAAACCAATCAGATAAGGGGAAGAAGAAGGGCAACAGACACCACAAAATAACTCCCAAAAATCAGCACAGGAAACAGGTAAGAGAAGCCACGGGAACACAGCCAGGGAGGGACCCAAAGAGTCAACACAGAAACGGGCTGGAGAAGTCACGGGAAAGCAGCCAGGGGGAGAAACCGAAAAGCCCACACAAGCACCCAGCAATCATTTTACAGGAACATGACAAAGAAGAAATCAATGAGACATAAAAAGGGGAAGAAACAAGCTCCACTCCACATACCTTTTCAAATTTATAAGCTAGGAAGTGCAATAACTCCTCCAAATAATGAGCTAAACATCACCTCAAGCTTTAATGAGTTAGCACCAAGTAGATCCCAAGATAACAGCTCAAAACCAATGGAACCAAAGGCCCAATCCGAGAGCAGCCAAGAACCAAACCGAGAGGCAACAAGTAGCCCAAAGACTCAAGATGTTTTGACCCACCCATTGCCGACAATTCTCCTCCGGTTGAAATTGTTCATCTCCTGATGAAGCTTGAGTATGATTTGAAGGCATTGCGTCTAGCTCTAGAATTTTGTCCTCATATTTCTTCAGGATTTCTTCTCGTTATTTCATAAATTGTTCTTGCAGACGCTTCATTTTCTTCATATAGATTTCCGTACTCATATGCATCTTCACATGAAGCTTGTATAATTCATTATGTAAGTGATTTATCAAATTTCCTTCCGTTGGAACCCATCTATCAATGGGACATGGACTTCAAAAGCATCTGGATTGCTTTCTTCCATAACTGATTCAAATTTTTGGTGATTTTCCATTTTACTAAACACTTAAAAAAAGACACAGAACAAAGACCTAGGAAGACACAAACCTAAGCTCTGATACCAAATTGATGCAAGCAAAAATTAGGGACTTTTCCCAAATTTTTGCAAGCAAAAACACACGCTTCCTAGGATAAAGAAAATACACCAAATTCTCAAAAAATACGACAAACTATAATTTTTTTTTATAAGATAAAAGACTTACAAACTTTGACACAAACACAAACATAAAAATACACCTAAAGTTGCTTTCTTGAATTGAGAAGAAGGATACAAGTGACATCGATCTTGGGGAGAGAAGAAAGGGATTAGAAGACCAAGACGAAGAAATGACAAGCTCGCAAGCCTTCCCAAGAAGTAGAAGAAGAAGAAGTGGAACAAGCTCACAAGCTTTTCCAAAAAACCTTCAGGTTTTCATGTCCAAAAATCACATATATCAACCTTTTTTTTATTCACTATTCATCACATATTTATAGTAAAAAAAGGGGAGCCAAACAACCAACTAAACCTTCAACCAAACCAATCAGGTAAGGGGAAGAAGAAGGGAAATATACACCACAAAACAACTCCAAAAAATCAGCACATAAAACGGGTAAGAGAAGCCACAGGAACACAGCCAGGGAGGGATCCGAAGAGCCAACACAGAAACAGGCTGGAGAGGTCACGGGAAAGCAGCCAGGGGGAGAAATCGAAAAGCCCACACAAGCACCCAGCAACCATTTTATGGGAACAGGACAGAAGAAACTGAGGAGACACAAGAAGGGGAAGAAACAAGCTCCACTCCACATGACCTTTCAAATTTATGAGTTAGGAAGTGCAATAACTCCTCCAAATAATGAGCTAAACATCACCTCAAGCTTTAATGAGCTAGCACCAAGTATATCCCAAGATAACAACTCAAAACCAATGCAGCCAAAGGCCCAATCCGAGAGCAGCCAAGACCCAAACCGAGAGGCAACAAGTAACCCTAAGACTTAAGATGTTTTGACCCCCTTGCCTACATCAATTATCTTTTGGCGAAATCTAAGCATGAAATGTGAGCACCAGCTCAAGAAAGAATACGCCGTGCAATTATTAATTAGAAACATCGACGATAAGATGCAACCATTCTTGTGCATGGCTATAATTATCATATTTAAGGATCTGCTGGATAGAGTGGCCACGAAGAGAATGTCACTATGATAAGCTCAAGAAGGCTAAAGCCTCAGATACCAAGAAGGGTGAAACCTACTCTACATCCTCTCTCAGGACGAATAAGGGGAAGCATGTGGTTTATAATATAGACAAAGATAAGAGACCAATGCAGAACGAAGAAAATCTAAAGCAAGTCTATAATCCTAACCCTCATCTGAAGCTGATACTTAGGGGGAATGATAGGCCACGAATTTTCCAAGGCGGAGGAGAACGCTTGAGGTAAACAATGGGAACTGGTGATAGAACATTCTCATCTCTCAAAGACAAGATGAATAAGAAATATTCATTTAAAAGGGAGAGTGTCGTCAACTTATTTTGACAGACATTAAAAGCAGGTCTAGAACTGCCGAAGTGCAAAAGGCCGGAGGAGTCGAAAGAAACTGACATCCCAAATTATTGCACGTATCACCTGTTGGAGAATTTTTGTAGTCCTCAAACGGGTTGCGTACTTTATGATCGAGTACAACATAAGAATGATGATATACTACCCTGAAGGGTAAAAAATATCATTTTCTTTTGGACTCAATGATAAAATTTACAATTTTAATAAAGATTCCCCCATTCGATATTTGGTCAAATGGAGTTTATTTATTTTTGGGGTACAAACGTCTCATAGAGGCAAACCCCTATAGTTAATTACATCACAAGTTTTGATGCTTGAGAAAACTTTTAATTAAACTAATGGTTTTCTTTTCTTTTGAAAGTAATTTTAGACAATGACTAAATTTAATTTTAAGAATCCATGAAAGTCTTGTTTAAAGGCTTTGACCTTTAGAAATTTGAAGGGGTGAAAGGATCAACTTAGAATCCGATTCTAAAATGAGAGCCGAAGGAGGTGAAGTAGGAGCACTTAATTCTGATAAATCTTAGAGGTGCTCGGACTATCCTATGTTGGGCTTTATATTTTTTAATTCTAATTTTTGTTTAAGTTGATATTTTTATTAAAAGTTTAGGACTTACATTCAAACAACACATGTTGGAGGAACTGTGCGAAAGGTAAGGACTTATATGGTGATTGGAATCAACCATTTATCTCAGATTCTAAAATTAAGGTGAGGACTACCGAGAGGTAGTGCCTCAAACCTAAGTCTAATGGAATGCAAAAGGGACTTATAAACTACATCTCACATGAGGCATAGCTATCCCGACCTCTGGATTTATTGTCCTGCCTGGAGAGGACTACTAGTTAGATCCACCTAATCGCTTTTAAAATTATATTTTCTAGTCTCAATGCATATAAAGAGTGGAGTGCTATTTTTGTTTAGGAAGTAGGGCTTATAGCTTGGCTTTGAGGCTAAGATGCATACATATACAGGGTATGTAGATGCTGACTCACAAAGAAAATACATTTTGTTATCTAATCCTTAAGTGAGTGCTTTTCTATATGAGACACTTTTGGCTATGCATGTTAATTTTCAATTTTAAAAAATTTGGATTCTTGAAAGGGAGCCATGCAATTTTCTTTTGTTAGAAAATCATAAAGCCTAAAATTAATTTTTTAAGGTTATTATATTTTAAATGGTAAAAATCTTATTTTGTCCTAAGAGCCCATCGTATCAAATAATCCAGGCCACCCCCAAACAAAGCAAGAAAGAAACCTATAAAAAATATATGCTTTTTTATTGTACACCCAATAAACAATCAACACATGTGAGGAAATGTAAATCAACTAAAGCAAAAATATAAGTAATGTCCATGTTATTACAATTAATTTTGGCAGCTAAGTTGTCTGCCATTATACAACCCAGTAAAATTTTATTTACAAACTCTTGCTTGTGGGATCTTCAAACTTTAGCTTCCAAGGAAGTCTCATGCCTCACCTTCAACAGGTACATTCCTCTTGTTCACCTCCTTCTTTCAATCTAGACCCACACAAGTTTAATTACATCATAATTCTATCAAATACATATTTGAAAAAAAAAGACTCAAGCTTACAAAACAGAGTTCAAAGATAGTTTATATAATAAAATATCACATCCAGTATTTTATTTAGCACTTAGAGTGTCAAAATATTTGCTTCTACCCTATTGGCCACATCACTTGGGGGGTTTTAAGTGACACCTGTCATGCAAGCATTTTTATTATTTATGAGCGCCCCCTTTGAACATGGCCACTTGCACGAAAAAAAAAAATTTCTACACCAATCACCTAAGAGCAAGTGTTCACAACGTAGACAATCCAATAGTCAATCACACCAAATCATCAACCACATATGCACAAAAAGAAAAATTCTAGTCCTAGCATGCCTAGGGGATGTGCACCTAAGTATGTGAGGCTTGTGTCGTATGTCACACTAGGAGTGTTTAGTTTTATTTTGGAATGAACATGTTTCATCTTTATCTAAAAGTGGTTTCACTTTAAGTTGTTTGTGACTTAAAGATTTTATTTGATTTTTAAATGTTTCATATTTAGGAGAGTTATGAAGAACCCATAAAGTAACCACTGTTTGCTTTTGGGCAAACATGTTACTTATGAATCCTAAGATACAATAATGTTGGCATCCCACCTTTCGAGGGAGATGATTGATCATTATATCAAAAGGAACATGAGTGATTTTTAGGTGTTTTGGAGTTCTTTTAGTGTTTGGATAAGAGAAGTGTCTATTTAAAGGGGTAAGATAGACATGCCTAAAGAGTTGCACTTAGGACTTGATGAGATTCATCCAACAAAGTAGGATAAACTTCAACATATAAGAAAATTCTTAAAGGACATCTATGTATTTAGCATTTTAAATGTCATAGGAGAGATCATTTGATTTGGTTAAGTAAATGATTACTTAAATTTTGGGTCTAAGAAAAGTATCCAACATATAGCTTTTGGGCTACGTGTTGAAGAATCCTCCTTAGCTTTTGGAGATAAGAAGAGAGTAGGAATCCAACATTTAGCTTTTGGGCTAAATGTTGGAGAACTCCCTTTAGCTTTTGGAGCTAAAGAGAGGGGAAATCTCCTATGATTTGGAAGCACGAGGAGAGTTGGGGGAATATGCAACTTATGGGTTGCAAATTCATAAATGTCTTTGAACATTTTGATGTTCGAAGAGAGGGTTGCACCCTTCCAACTTGAGTTGGAAGGATGGATGGAGATAGAACTTTGAATCCTATGTTTGGGATGAAACTACTTGTTGCTTTTGGCTCAACAAATAAGTTGGTTTGTAACAAGATTGAATCACTCAACATGAGTTGAGTGAAAGAGAGTTTCATACAACTTTTGAGTTGTAGAGAGGAAGAGATTTCTCTACAATTTTGATTTGTAGAGAAGAAAGGAGAATAAAATACAACTTGGAAGTTACAAAGTGAAAAGATTTCTTTGAACATTTTGGTGTTCAAAGAAGGGGATATTCACCCATCTAACTTGGGTTAGTGGGATGAGAGGGATCTCTACAATTCTTTTTGAGTTGTAGAAGGAGAAAAAAAGATGCAACTTTGGGTTGCAAACTTTTGAATGCTTTTGAACATTTGATGTTCAAAGAGAGGGGGTACACTCTCCTAATTTGGGTTTAGGAGAATGATGGAATTTCCTACAACATTTGAGCTGTAGAAACGAGGGAAGGAACATGCAATTTGTGGGTTGCAAATCCATGAATATTCCTTGAACTTTTGATGCTCAAAGAGAAATATCCATTTGCCTAATTTGAAGCTAGGAGAATGGAGGGAAATTGAGAGGTTTCCTACAATTTAGGTTTATAAGAAAAGAAGTGGTCCAAAGTGCAACTTAGATATTGCAAATTGGAGATTCTTTGAATGTTTGGTGTCCAAAGAGAGAGAGATTCATTCTTCCAATTTGGGTTGGAGGGATGGAGATGTAACTTAGAAGTTGCAAACTCTTAAAAGTTCCTTGAACATTTGACATTCAGAGAAGGATGCACACTCTCCTAATTTAAGTTAGAAGAATGAGAAGATCTTCCCTATTAACCTTTGAGTTATAGAAATAGATGAAGGGATACACAACCTATGGGTTGTATATGATAGGATAAATCAATGAACCATATGTTCAATGATACATAATCATATACTTAATATATGTTAGGCAAATGAGGGAAGATGTGTGATAGCTCCTAAGATAGGCTATGAGTCATGCAATGAAGTATTTGAAGCCTTGAAGAATCTTCAAAAGTTATGCATGAAAGGGGAGGATAACTGTTTGTTGGTTTTATCTTTTCAACAAATAAAGAATAGAAGAACTTGGGATTTGGTTCCAAGTTCATGGTCTCTTGGCATGCGTTTAGGATTTTAGGAAAATCCAAGTTAACATACACAAGGAGGAATATATGATTGTTCATTGATTTTGTTTCAACAAACAAGAAATTAGTGACTTAGAATTTATTACTAAATTCAAAGACTCGTGTAATATGGTACTTGGAGCCTTGAGGAGGCTCCACTTGCAATGCATGAGGGAGGAGAAACATGATCGCTTGTTGATTTTGTCTCAACGAATATGATAGAGTGCGCCTAGGATTTTGATCCTAAGGCTATAAGATTCATGCAATTTAACACTTGGAGCTTTGAGAATGTTCCAAATATCACGCACGAAAGAGGATTCCCCATTCCTCCATGGATGTTTTGGATTCATGGAAAGAGGAGATATGCACATGAAAGGAAATTTCCTATGTCTTTTAGAGTTTTTTGGACTCAATTCGAGGAGGGAAGATTTATTTCCTAAGACTGGAGAGATTTCTAAACCAATTTTAACATGATTTAGAATTTTGGATAGGAGAGATCTATACCTACGACTTCTAGGAGATTTAAGATCAAGTTGGGCATGATCTAAGAAGAACCTAGGAGTGCATGCATGTGTAGATGATTCTCCAATTTCAAGAATTTTAGCAATCTCACCTCAAACTCTCTATTTTGAAAGTAATAAAATAGGGTTAGATAATTTCAAAACATGAGGGATCATGGGCCTTTGAGGGCCCATAATACATCTCAAGATCTTTTTCTTTTGAATTAAATAAGCCTATTTAATTATCTTCCAAACTTTCACAAGTTAAGGATTGCAATCCAAATCATGCAAACTAATTTAGTCAAGCATGCAAACATTTAGCTCGCAGATTTTCATTATTTGTCTTTCATTCAAAATTTGAAGATTTATAAAAAGTGAATTCAAAAATAATTTCTTTTATAATGAGATTTGAAACAGGAACTTGAGGGTTCATGAAAAACCCCACAATTTGTTTGCAAGCTTCCGAAATCAGTTGAATTCATTTTCTTGACATTCAACAAATTCAGCCAAAATTACAAATGCTAACAGTGCAATTCCCAAATATTTAAGTTAATTTTGTCATAATTACAATTTTCTAAAAGTGACATGCATGCTACAAGATGTAAAAGTTCCTAAGCATTGTCATTCAAGGTATGGTTGAGTGACAATACTTAGCCTAAAGTTTGGTTGTAGGCGAAGGTATTAGACATAAAATGAATGCTTTTACATGCATTTGAGAGATCGTCGGATACAAATCCGAGCATGCCTCTTTGGCTCTCACAAGAGAAAACATACGAAAACACCGGATTAAAGCTATTTTTGCGGAGAGGACAGCACACATAGGTTTTGGGGAAGCAAACAAATAAAGTTTCTAAGGGACCTATGGCTTGGGGACGTCAACCACACAACCATTGTCCTTGGGGGTTACCTAGGTCTCACTAAGTTTTTAAAGATTTTACCTCGCCGGGTTGTCACGGCGCAAGCCACAATCCACTCGCCTAGTCAAGGCGAGAAAGTGTGTTGTCCAAGCTCCTAGCACTGTCCAAGCCGCTATCCAAGCTCCAAGGTCGCTGCCCAAGCCGCTTCGGAAGTCAGCAGTGGCGGCTTACGGAGCAGCTTAGACAGTGACCTTGAAGCTTGGACAGCAGCGGCGACTTCCAGAGGTCGCTGCCCAAGATGCTGATTTTACCATCAAAAGGTCGCCGAAGATGATTTGGAAGGAAGTAGAGGCTTCCTACCTTCCCTAGTTGCAATAGAAACTCACTACAGCAACCCTTTTGCTCCTGATTTTGTGAGAGAGAGGAGAAAGACAGCAGCAAACTCTTGCATCAGCACCTAGCTTTACTCGACTTCCTTGTTTGATTGGCGCAAACACCCAGCCGCCGACGAACGGAGCTCCCCACACGCCCAATCGGACGCAGGCGTACACACGAACAGAGCCAAGAGGCTCTGTTTGCTTCTTCACTCGCGATCGGGTCTCCTATATGCACACAGAGGGTCGGCCGGCCCTCTTCTGCACTTTAGCTCGATGCGCCCAAGCAAGAGAGCTGCTCGGCTCTCTCTTTTCTCCCCTCTTCCGCTCCTCTTTCGCCTGGAGTGGGACGGAAGCCAGCACACGGGAGAGCTTACTTCCCTCTCCCTTCTCCGCTTTGTCTGGGATGGGCGAACACGCCTGGGAGAGCCGAATCCTCTCCGTTTCACTCTCTTGGAGACCTTGAAAGCAGCAAGCCCATCGCTCAAATGCTACAATTCGGAGCCCTAGTTGCGGGAAACGAAGAATTTGAGAAGGATTTTACATGAAACTTGGACCCTTCACTTGATTTCTTGTTTTGGGAGGTCAAATGAGCCTCAATTTGGCAATTAGGGTTGAAATTGAGCCCGAATCGGACTCGACTCAAACCAATTTGGGTCGGTTTGGGTCTGAGTGGATCCGATCAAGTTAATTTTGTGAAATTAAACTTGAATTGGCGCTGAACTGCATCAAATTTGCCTCGACGAGGCTCGATTTGATTTTATTTGCTTTCAATTTAATTAAACTGAATTTAATTTAATCAAAATGAAGCTAATTTGATGAAATTAAAATTTAATTTCAACAAATCGTGGTCCAATTTCGCTTTGACTGCATTCGATCGAATCGAGTCTAGTCGGGCTCGATCCAGGTCAGGTCAATATGACCAGTCGGGCTCGATCCATGTCAGGTCGATACGAAAATATTCGTCAACATCACCGAGCGCTCGGCCATCCTATAAAAGATTGCTATATTTTTAAGGATTGGTTGGAAAGGAAGTACCGAAAGGGAGAGCTCACATTATCAGATAATGTGTTGACTAACCACAGAAATGAATCAACTCGGGCAGTTACGACTTCTTTTGTACCCCCGATTGAAGAAATAAGAAAGAAAAAGAAGCCAATTAATGAAAAATAATAGGAGATTGTAGTCTCTAAGAAAACTGTGAAAATGCTGAGGTAGCTTGAAAGAGTTACGGGGGTGAAATGAAAGTCTCCCACTGAGCCGATGATAGATCACAAGGCGTTGTCTGCGGTGCGAGCATCTACTTCTAAATAATTCCCCAACCAAGCTGACACTTCAAAGTCCGGGAGGGTGAAATTCTCCAAAAACAAGACCAAACTGAGAAAAGCTAAAGAGAAAAAGACAAGAACCCAAAGGTTATCGACAATTTGAATGAATACTACCAAACTACGAGACGCCACATTAGGCTTGTTGATTTTAAGGTAGAGCTTAAAGTTGAGGAGGCAAAAGAGGCCCCCGTGGAAACTTGTCGGGTTATTTCGATGACACTAGTGGCTTCAATCAAAAAGGAAAAAGAAGTCGTTTATGAATCCTGCAAGATGGTATCATCAATGGATTGTAGTGTGTTGGAGGATCTGTATTTTCTAGAAGAAGATGGAGCATATCCCGATATCGCTTCGTAGATGGAGCAGGTAAACTTGGGCAGTAACTCTGAATCAACGGATGAATCTCCAGATGCTATGATGGTCGACTTTGAAGAAAATACACCGTCAAATGAGTTTGAGCCAGAGGAGATAAGTGCAGTTGAGAAATGGTAAGACACTATCGTCTCTACTGAAGAAAGGAATCCCTAATAAAGATAAACTCGCCCATCCTTGTGGCGCCAATTCCGGGGAAGCCTCTTATATTGTACACACTAGCAGTAGAAGTCCTTTGGAGCATTATTAGCCCAGCACAATGAAGAGGGGAAAAAATGCACTTTACTATATCAATCGGAGGATGATTGGAGTATAAATAGGATATTCTCCGATTGAGAAACATTGTCTGGCATTAATTTTCGCAGTCCAGAAACTTCGGCATTACGTTGTCCCATAAGATCACGTTGATATCAAAGATCAATCCTAGTTTCAAAAAACAAAAAAAAAAGATCAATCCGCTGAAGTTCTTGATGACAAGACTAGCGTTGACAGGTCGCTTAGCCAGGTGGGCACTAATATTACTGCAATTTGATATCACGTAAATCCCACAAAAGGAAGTGAAAGGATAAGTCTTAGCAGATTTTCTCGCCATACATCCTATCCCAGCAGATTCCCCACTCAATGATGATTTGCTCGACGAGCAAATCATGCAGGTCGAGGAGAACAAAAAACTATCATTTTGGGAATATAAATTTTCGCGTTCATCTTCGATTAAACCTACCCGACCTCCAAATCTCACAAGAGCCCGAGCTGCCATCGATCTCATCTTCATATCACATGAAGGAGGTATAATGAGATTTTCGTTCAGTTTAACTGAGCCTTGCACCATTAATAAAGCCGAGTATAAAACTCTAATAGCGGGACTGAAGATTGCAATCCATGTCAGAATCTAAAATCTCCAAATCTTCGGTGACTCGTAACTTGTGATAAATCAAGTCCTTAGCATTTATGAGATTTGCAAACTTGAATTAGCCCACTACCACTGGCGAGCTCTCAAGCTTCTGAAATAAGGGTCGAATGTTAAACTAGCTCTAGTTCCTCGAGGTAAGAACAACAGAGTAGATTGTCTAACTAAATTAGCCAAGGATGTGGCAAATACGCATGAAGAAGAACCCATACTGATTGAAGTTTATAGTCATCGTGTCTTAGAGCCAATAATCTTGTAATTCTCATAGGCAGAGGGAATATCAGATTCCAGCCAGTAGGATACAACTTGGTTGATCATCAACCTCCCTAACATAGCATTACTGAAAATCAGCTGGAAGAGCGTCATATAGTCAAAAGATGTAAAACCAATAAATGCTCGAAGTCATGGTCGCATTGTCTAAATGTTGAGAAAAGAGATGATTGGAGGCAATCGTTCATCGACTACTTCAAAGAAAGTAAACTCCCAGTGGATAAATTTCTAGCCGAACAAATTCGAAAGAGGGCATTGCGATACACGTTTGTCAACAACATGCTGTATCGACAAGCTTTTGATCAAATGTGGCTAAGATGCCTTGGGACTAAAGAAGCTAATATAGTAATAGAAGTCCACAAAGGACTTTGTAGTGCACATCAGTCAGGTCCAAAAATGACTGCTAAAATCAAAATGATGGGTTTCTATTGGTCAATAATGGTGACATATTGCATTGATCACGCTAAGAGGTGCCACAAGTATCAGATTCACGGTGATGTTATACATCAGCTGTCAAATCCTCTGCAACCAACAATAGCGTCCTAACCATTTAAATGATGGGGCATAGACATAATTGAGCCGATAGATCCACCGTCATTAGCCAGACACCGCTTCGTACTGGCAGCAACAAACTATTTCTCTAAATAGGCAGAAGTTGCTCCATTCAAATAAGTCACGTCCAAACATGTGATTAACTTCTTCATCCACAATGTCATCAACAAATTCAGTGTATCGCGTAGCATGATCTCAGACAGAAGCACAACGTTCAAGAGTGCCAAAACCTACAAGTTTATTGAGCAACACAAGATCGATTGACAATTCTCATCAATATACAACCCAAAGGAAAATGGCTTGATAGAGGCCTTCAAAAAGATGTTGGTGAGACTGTTGAAGAAGATCCTTACCAAGAATAAAAAAAATGACATACTAAAATGACAGAGACATTATGGGCGTATCGTAAAACTTACAAGGTGCCGACCAAAGCACTGGTGTATGGGGTTGAAGCAGTGCTGCCATTGGAGATTGAGCTACTATCACTACGGGTAGCTATTCAGCATGATCTCACGCAAGAACAGAATGCCCACCCGAGAATGAAAGAACTAGATGCACTCGATGAGATTAGACTATAGGCTCAACAAACTTGAAAATCTACCGAGGAAGAATGGCGAAATCATTTGATCGGATGGTGCGTCCTTGGGCATTTAAAGAAGGAGAATTGATCCTGATGTTGAGAAGGTTAATCATCCCATACCGAAAAATTGGTGACAATGTCGTATCTAATTAGGCAGGTCCATTCGTCGTCGAGAAAGTGTACCAATAAGGGGCTTATCAATTGAACAATCTGGATAATCAGAGGCCCATGCCGTTGATCAACAGTCAACACTTAAAGAAATATCAGGCATAAAATTGCCCAAGAAAATATTATGTTCAATGTGATATGTATTTTGTACATGTTTATTAATATATACACTTTATATTATGAAATTATCTTATAGTACAAGAATGCATTTCAAAGAGCCCATAAAAATCCCCCATATGATTGGGAGCATTTTGAATATTTATTCGTGTCGAGATCGCGTCACATGCAAAAATACCTGAATAAATATTTTTTTAAGTCTGATTGTGCAGTACGATTTGATATAGTTTTCCTCCATATTGCAGTTAATCAAATCATGGCTTAAATTTTTATAAACTATTCATACTCTACGATATAAAGTTGTACAGACGACTGGCAGAGTACGAAATTAGATTCATATCAGATCGTACTGAACAAACACATTATTTTTTGAACTGTTAGTATAGTACGATCTGCATTCATACAAACGATTGACATAGTACAAAATTAGGTTCGTACTATATCGTACTGAACGAATGCATTTATTTTTTAAACAATTCATACGGTACAATCTTTATTCGTGCAGACGACTAACAGTGTACGAAACTAAGTTTGTCCAAGTTCGCACTAAATGAAGCCCTGATTTTTTGAACTGCTCGAATCGGACGATCCATGATCGTACAGTACAAATGTAAGATGGTTCTCTTGAAAATTTTAATTTTTGGACGATTTTTTGTGTTAAAGGGTCATAAAAACTGTCTCAACTATCCTTTGGCTTCAAATTTCTCTTAAGAGTGACCATTGAGAGTACGTTTGGGAGAAATTCTGAGAGTGAAGAGTGAGAGATCTAGTGAAGGGGAGTTGTGAGGAATTCACAAGGTTACACAAGTGAGGATCTCTTTGTCTTTTTCAAGTTTTTGCCCATCTTCTTTGGAGGATCTTGGGAGAAGATCTTCAACATTAGATCTGGGTACCCTGCCATCACTAGGAGGTTAAAAAAGGACGTGACAGTTCGCTGCCATCACTTAGAGAGTGTAAAAGGCGACAGTTCTCTACCGCACCGGGTTGGTGGAAGAGAATTTATAAGGGCTTCTTCGCCTTGCTGTGGGAGCAAAAGGAGAGCCACTATTGTTTAATGCAATACATGGAGGAGTCTCTATGGAGTGGATGTAGATCAAGTTGGACCGAATAACTATAAAATTTGGTATTCATCTATTGTTTTAATTTTTTCGCATTTTTATTTTCTACATTTAAAATTTTGTGGTTACAAAATCCTCTGTGATAATTATTTCTATAAATAACTATATGTTTCAGGATTAGTGATTTAATTTTCTAAAAAGGTTTTAAAAAATCCAAGATAATTTTTTTTAATAATTAATTCACCCCTCTCTTGGTTAGCCTTGGGACAGTTCTATAAGATCTAAAAACCTACATGAACTTTTATATATGATCAATAACACCAAACAAAAAGAATCCATTAGAGACGAAACAAAAAACACACACAAAATAACAGTAAAAAAGAAGCGCCAGAGTTACTATTATGAGAGGAGCTATAATATCTCCCACACCTCTATCAATAGCCTCAACCGAAGGAGTTTCAAACAAACATAATGGAAAAAACCACAAATAGTTGCTACCAAGGAGCTGAAACTGTCCCAAAAATAATGTCAGTCCAAGAAATCCCAAAAGATTAGCCACAACCAATGAACACAAGAGTATGAAGCCATACCAAATAAGGAGAGAATCACGGATCAATTTACCTAGCTTAGAAAACTTTGATTCCAACAAATGATTTAGTCAATATTCTTCCAATAGTTTTGATGCTAATTGTTGAATTTCCTATAGATAGGAGGGGACCAACATACTAGGGGTGTCAATTATGGTCAACCTGTCGGGTTCGGGTCGAACCCGACCTGACCCATATATAAACGGGTCAACCCGAACCTGACCCGTTTTTGCAAACGGGTCGGACATTTCAACCCGGACCAGACCCGTCCGGGTTGCCGGTTTGACCCGACCCGACCCGCGACCCGGCAGTGGGCGACGCGCGAGGGAAGCGGGGCATGCAGGGCAGGCGGGCAGAGGGCGAGGTCAGCGGGAAATTCAAAATTTTTTAAAATAAATGGGTTTTCAGGTTGACCCGGCAACCCGCCGGGTCAACCGTGTGTGTGTGTGTGTGTGTGTGTGTGTGTGTGTGTGTGTGTGTGTGTGTGTGTGTGTGTGTGTGTGTGTGTGTGTGTTTGTGTGTGTAAAAAAAATATATAACTATGTTGCTTCACTGTCAGAATGAAGGCTAGTTAGCTCCCAAATAAATTATTTAAAAATTTTAATAATAGTAAATTAAGAAACACATGTCGATGCTATTTAGAAAGCAGAGTAGCTTTCAATGCTCGCTATCCTTTAAAAATATGAGAATTCCAATAGTGAAGATTTGTAATATTCAAAATTTCGGGGATGAAATTCTGATGAGGGGATATTAGTAATATTCAAAAGTTCAGGCAAGGATTGGATATCTGCACGAAGGATCGGCCAAATGAGAAATGGGAAGAACTAGTAGTGTAGGATTGTAGCAATACACAGCACAATGTATTGCAAAAGAAGGATCAGCATAGTGTTAGAGTTCAAGAAGTGGAGTCGGCAAAGGCAAGAAGTGGAGTAGAAGGATAAGTTAACTGTGGAAGCCAAATAAACTTAGGTCAATATAAAACTTTATATTCTATTGTACAGCTGTGTAAATAAGTCTGCAATAGAGGTATGTAGACTATTTATTATTGAAAAGTTTTGAGATTCTTAGTGGCTCTGTAATTATATATGTATGATATAAATGAGTTATTTTGACTGCTTCCGTTTATAAAGGAATGTGAATAACTGTGGCTAGAATATATATATATATATATATATATATATAAGAATTTTATATTTTTACCTGTTGCACCCTACGTTATTGATAGGGGTGTTGTGGGGTGTGACATGTATATTGTTCAAAATGATGTGATGTTACTATAATTTAGAAGTATTACATGCTAATTGAGTTATGATTCACCCTTACTATTATAAACATACATAAGAATAATTTGAAGAATTTAAATGAGTGAAAAAGAAAAGAATGAATATTGTAGATGCAATGCTCTGAGAGAAAAATATTAAAAAATACATCTAAGATTTTAGTGACCCTTTCAGTATATTGAAAATAATTGTTAGAAATTTTAGCGAGCAAAATTGTTAAATAATCGTTCAACCGTCTGTTCCCACCTTATTAATTTAAGCTTTCAGGTCGGGTCGTGACATGATTTTTGTGGGCTAACCAGCTAAAAGATAGAATTCATTTTCCCTCATCAAACAACCACTTCCCCTTATTTTTTCATCAAGATCCAGTACTACCTTCTCATAAGCATCCATTCTCATATCAGGTTAAACCTACTCTCATCTTGTACGAATAACAGATCTCTAAACTTACTGCACCTCTTATTTTTCTATTATTAGTAAATTCTCATCAGGCAATCCAACATAGAGATTATCCTAAGTTTTTGATGACTTTCCAATTGGCTGGCATCCATTCCATTGGGCTCATTGACCCTTGTCATATTAATGTTAAAATATTTTTAGAACAAGACTACACCAGGCTGTTCTCTCGGTTTACCAACTATATCACTGGTTTCCAATGTGTATGCTAAAATGAATGCCCCATTTCCACTCTTTCGAGGAACCACCAAACACTCCAGTCTTGATAGCAATCCCTTGATTTCAGTTACAGTATTTCAATCAATCCGCTCTATATTTCATGGGTTTTATATTGACAAACATTTGCAAGTAGATAATGCTTACTACTAATCTCTATAGATCATTAGAAACCAAAGTCCTGATCGAAGTAGAAGTTGGTTCCCATTTAGAGAGGCAAGTGTAGATTGGGCCATCAACTTGTGAATATTAACAACGGGTTGAATTTAAAGGCACCCTATTATATTATTCATCCTGAATAATTTTTGGACAGAATTTTATAAATGCGTCAAGGCTCATCCAAAATTGAGGAAATCCAATTATTAGGCTTAACAGGCACTATCAAATGATCAAATCTAACTTACTACCACTTTGAAGGCAAATCATATTTCACATTAATTTTGCAATCAGAACTTGGAACCAAATTTTCCTTTGGCATTAGAGCCTCTTATGCCCTACCTGCACTATGATTTATCAACACCCATAAGCATCACCATTGATCCTCATCCACTTACTACGGAAACTTCTTACTTCGATCTAATTTGTGAACACATTGATGATCATGATGCTCTATAACCTTATGATTTCAATGAGAGTACTAAGAGTGCCCTCTTTAGCCGATAGAATGTTTCAAATTCTATTTATCAAAAAACTTTGGAGTAAAAAAAATATATCATCACTCCCCACTTTCCACCAAATGTCAAGCAAGGAGATCCAATAAGCCATTCTGTAGTTTTTATGTTTCTTGGGATTTAATTTCACAAGCTATCATGACATCTGAATCTTTTACGTATACTTTTATTTTTTTCTCCAGCAATTCTTTAGTTTTACTTCGATGTACTTATATCATTATCTTGTTGTAATATTTTGATTTTTTTTTTTAAGAATGCAAACATTTAAGCATTTTTTTTTCCTTTCTGTAGACATATTAGCATTCAGCACCATAAGCCCTAAACTGCCATTGCAAATTGATAAAAACTAGGTTCCATATAATGCTGAAGAAACTCCAGAGAATAAGAAACATCCATTAAAGGACCAAGGTAGAAACTTTAGTAGGCTTCAGCCTTCCGTTTGTGAATACATTGACTTCATCATCAATTTGGCTAGACTACAAGAGTGCACATCATCTTCAACGTTCAGAGTATTCTTGTGAGACAATGGATGTGAATAAAGGTTTTCAACGCTAAAACTCAGTTTCATACGAATATGATCATATAATTGTGGGCTCCGAAAATTAGGCCTCGGCCTCCGCTCGCCTTTCTTTTTATTCGGCGAGGGAGTTTTAACGGAATAAGTTCCGGGGTAAATTTTGGAAGGCAGATGAGTTTGTAGATAAGACACTACCCAGAGATTTCACCCTCATTTTGAGGGGACTTTATGATCTGAGTTCTGGTTTCCTATAGGCGCAAGCCCCTATAGTTAATTACCCCTCCCGATCACGAGATAGAACTTTCGATTAAGGCTAGTCGTCAATCAGATACGTATAGAGAATACGTGTTATCTGGCATATAGTAGCAGCAATGGGTTTAGGATATTTGAAAAATGGTTGGAAATTGAAGAGTTGGGTTTGGAAGATTTGAAGATTTGGATTGGGATATTTGGGAAAATTTTATATTTAAAAATAAAAATTTCATCATCTAGCACTTAAAGCGGATGGTGGGGGAATGGATGATGGACCCGATCAAGATCCCATGGTTTCGTCGTCCCGGGCCATCGGGGTCCTTGGTCTACTTAGTCAGAGGAGGTAGTCGACCCAACCTGACAGAAGGATCCTTGTCGGCAGCAATGGGTTGCTTCGTCCAAGGGAACCTTGTAGACCGGGGTTGAATGTTTGTCTAAGGGGACAAATTTAAATCCACCTTAGCTTACAGAGGGCTTTGTGCCCTGTCAATTATATCTTATTGATTCATATCTAAAGGATTTAACGCCATTAAGGAGCGTATTGGCTCTGGCCATAACCGCTATCTGTGGTGCCACTTGGCGACAAAACCACTAGGTTCAGAGGGCCCCGGGTCATAACCGTTTACCTGCAGTGCCATTTGGCGGCGAAACTGCCGATTAGAGGACACGTACCACGCCCTTACTGGCAAAAGATTGTTTGAGAATGGATCCTAGTAATATTTTCGACCAGGCATTAGCTCTTTGAGAGCTGAAGTGTTGTTTAATTTGTCCACCCCGATAAACTGTTGCGGAGGGTGGATGGATTTTGCTTTAAGTTTTTGATGGATTTATTTCAATTTTAAACATTTTTGGGATTTTGGAATTTTGAGATTTTTGGAATTTTCTGGGATTTTGGGTGGCTTTGGATTTTTGGATTTTTATGGGTGTTTTGGGTAGAGCTTTGGAGTATTTGAAATTGACTTTTGGGAGACAATTCATAGTATTTGGGAACCCCTCCGGTTGAGATCTGCATTCAACACGGCCATCATCGGGGTGTTTGGGGGGACATTTTCATTTGTAATTTGAACCTTGTCAACTCTGTCTGGATGTCAACAGAGGATCGGGTTTTGTAGGTTTTATGTCTTTGTTAGTGAATTCTCATTTTTATAGGCATTGAAGGCCTAATATGAATGTATTAAGACAAATATAACGGTCACCACAACCGTATATTTGTTTAATGGTTCGAACCCTGTCGACTCCTATTGATCCGTATAGAAGGATCGGGTTCGAACTTGAATTCACTTGTCAGCCCGCGCAGCATCCCTAGACATCACGTGTGTACCAATAACACGCTCGTCGGGGCCCATACGGGTTTCATGATTATTTTTACACCTTTTAGTGTACCTATGTGTATACAAACTACTGTGCACGTGCATGGGTACGTTGAAATAATTGTAGTTGTGCATATAACTTTTCATTTAAGAGCTTATACACGCCTTCTGTCCGCTAGTATGAGTGTTGCGGATCTGGTGGCGTGACGTAGCAGCTTCTGGATAGAATTGTTCGCTACTTCGTACAGGTAGACTGTCGTGCACTACTCGTTGCTTTCTGCAGGTGGATCGTAGTGCACTAACTAATCTCCTGCTTTAGTTTGTAGAAGCTCGTTGGAACTTGTATTTTTTTATGCATTATGCCGTGATTTTGGTTTTTGCAATACAACCATTACTGTTGGAGGTAGATGTATTTATCTTTAGACTGAAGTTGACTACAGGATACTGCATTTACTGTAGTCTTTATGTATCTACACAGGGTGGCATTTGACACATACATTTGTCTTCGTAGAGAGATTGTATGTATTGCAGATCATTTGTAGTGACTTGTAGGAATTCGTATTGTTGCTTGTGAGTGAACCGACATTTCACTTCTATTCGGGATTTTAATGAATGACCTTCATTCATTCATTGACCTCTTTATTTGCAGGGGATACATGTCTTCTACGACGACCTCCTGGAAGTATTTTGTAGAAGATCCATTGTTTCTGCATCGAATCCACCCTTTCACCAATCTCGGGTGGGTTGTTCTGATGAATTTGCAGTTGCTTGTAGGGACGGATCCTCCCTCATTGGTCTCCCGAATTGCCATCTCAATCAACAGGCATCTGCAGGGGTTGTCGTAGGAGTTTGTGCATCAAGATCTTGTAGCACATTTTGAGTCACTGTTGCTCGTACGAATGCTCTTGTAGTTTGAGTTTCCTTGCACATGATTCAGACTTGAATTCATCAAGTCTACAAGTCCCACTTAATGTTGTATAGCACGAGTTCAAGTACAAACTCAGAGTTCAAGTCTTTGGTTCGACTTGATGTCATTCGCTTGAGTTTGATTTGAGTCTGATTTCATATTCAAGACATGGTTGAGTTTCAAATTCTAGTAGTCTTGAAAGTCCAATCTCTTATCACTTTAGTTAGAGTTTTTATTTGCATTCGTTCAAGTATTGGTCAAAGTACAGTTCAGACTCAAAATGAGTCTCTTCTATTCATCCGAGCCCCCCTGCAGTCTGAGTCTTGTTCAAGTTCAATGCTTATTTTTATTTGGATTTGATTTTTTTTTTGTATCTCATTTTGATTTTCATTCTAATTTAGGTCCCGAGTCCACTGTTCTTGTTCATGTGCTTGTTCTTTTTTGAGTTCAAATAGGTACAATTTCACCCGAAATTTCGGCAGCCTCCCGTGTCTCCTCCGTTTAGGGGAAAATTACGAGAAACTGGGCCTTTTCCACCATGCGCAATAAAGGCGTGTATGGTAGGTGTCCTCTGACGAGGACACCGCGGCCGTGATTTTTGTTCCTCCCACCACGCGCAATAAAGGCGTGTATGGGGTGTTTGACGGTACCTGTTTAAATAATGCACAGTTTGCTTTCCCCCCGCTCGGGGGTACTTATGAATGACACAATTTGCTTTCCCCCCGTTCGGGGGTACTTATAAGTGATCCCGCCTCGCCGTAGGTGCCGCACCGGGGTCCCTTCCCACCACGCGCAATAAAGGCGTGTATAGGTGGTTTTCCGGTGCGCCATGAACACCGAAGTAGAGTTTAGGCGATTGCTCGCTTCGTCGTAAGCATCAAACCGGCGTCCTATCCCACCACGCGCAATAAAGGCGTGCATAGGAGTTTTTTCCGATCTGCTGCAAACAATGACGCGAGAATCTGAGTTTAGAGAGTTCGTACCTTCGCGGGCTTCGATGGTACCTGTTTAAAGATGCACAATTTGCTTTCCCCCCGCTCGGGGGTACTTATGAGTGACCCTGCCTCGTCGTAGGTGCCGCACCGGGGTCCCATCCCACCACGCGCAATAAAGGCGTGTATAGGCGATTTTCCGGTGCGCCACGAACACCGAAGTAGAGTTTAGGCGATTCTCGCCTCGTCATAGGCGTCGGACCGGGGTCCCATCCCACCACGCGCAATAAAGGCGTGTATAAGCGGTTTTCCGGTCTGCCGCATACAACGAAACAACAATCTGAATTTAGGAGATTTCGTACCTTCGATATATTTTTTTTTTTATGGGATTTGGTCGAGAAGCACATGAAAAGGAGCAAGGTTACCTTCACAGCCTTTGAGCTCCTGTTGTTTGCTTCCGATCAATATGCTGTAACTTCCGATCCAACCAGAAAGGGGAAGTCGGAGAAGGAAAAGTCGAACAACAACAACGGGAGTCAAAGAAGCGAACTCCGCTTCCTGTCTCCGATCAAAATGTCGTATCTTCCTGTTCGGCAGGAGAGGGATGTCGGAGGAGAGGGGAGCTCGATCGGCGGCAGAGTGGCGACGGGTTGGGATTCGGTCGGCCATGAGTTCGAACAAGGCTCGGGATCAGAACGTCGAGGGGCGGCTTCGGCTGGGTGTCGGAGCTTGTGGAGTTTGGCCGGTTTTGGAGTTCGGCAGAGGGAGTGGAGACAGTGACAGGAGAGGAGGAGAGGTCGTGGAGAGCGAGCAGTCGAAGCTTGAGGAGATTTGCGAATGAGTTCCGAAGGCTTCCGCAGGTCCGGTATTTAACGACGGGAGTTGGAGTGAGATCGAGGCAACGTCGCAGGATTTACGCCGAATTTGCGGAGAAGCGACTCGAGCGGCGCCGTTCTGCAGTACCTCGGCAGGATTCCTGCAGAATTTCGGGAGTCTGCTTCTCGATGCGTACGAGGTATGTAATTTTTGGTTATTACATAGAGCTTAACAATAATAAAAACTGCAATCGAGCTCAAAACGTCCAGGATATCTTGACAATAGGTAAGAAGAGAAGATAGAAATTGTAAATAGATTATTTTCGCTAATAAAAGATTACCTCAGAAGCAAATAAACGAGGCCTTAAACCAAGGGCAGAACATGGAGCATCAAGCAGTACACGATCAAAACTGTTAGGGAGAAAACCTTTTGAATTCTCAGCCCTCCCACCTATAGAATGATTTCTTCCCGGTCCATTTTTCATCATTTGCGTAGGCTTTCTCAATTCCTTTTTGCTGACGTATCTTCCATTTCCACGATTTCCTTTGCCAGAAGAAATAAATACTGATAAGCCAAACAATCATACCTGAGCATATAACTTCCTTAACTAAACATGAAGCAACTAAAGCATTCCATCAACTACACTGTACATTATTAATTATAAGGAAAAAAAACCGTAAGTTAAATACATATCAAGACAAGCCCATAAAATTGACCATGTATTTCAAGAAAATTTTGAAGTTAAGGTAGATCATGCTTACATGTAGTAACATCAAGACGTCGCACACAGAGGGAACAACACAACTGAAACGATATTGTTCAGGGAAAAATAAACAACATAAACACTATCATTTCATACCAAGTCATACCATAAAAATCTAAACCAGCAATATTGATAAAAATACAAATTGCAGCATATGTGTTTATGAGATTAGGGCTTTCAAGAAGAACATAAGAAAATAACTTGCTAAAAGGTTAATGATGCCAAATTAAGCAAAAAAAATCATGAAGACAGAAGGTTGCATGTGATCATCTAATTGTACCTCTTGCACTAATATTTAGATTTTTTTTCCCAGATTTGATGGGAAGGCAGCGGCACAGGGGGAGCATTCCAAGATAATTGTGATTTTTTGATTAAATTCCTGATTTAGGAAATTAATTGGGTTTAAATTGAATCTATTAGGCTTGAATCGAGTTTGATTTGGGTCGATTTGAGTCAATCGAGGTCGATTTGATTTAATTTGAGTTCAATTAAACTTAATATGAGTTTAATTAGATTTAATTGAGTTGATCGATAAAATGTTATTCGATTTGGAAAAAAATTTGTATACTGTAAAAGAGGAAGGTGGTTGCATATATAGCAACATACCTCAAGGTAAATTTATAAATAGAAAATTATAGAAATAACAAAGAACTACTAAAAGTTCTAAACTGAAACTAACAAAAAAACATACAGGATTCAATACATCTAACATGAATTTTAATAGTGTCAATTTTTTTTCATAAGATTCATTTCTATAAAGTAGAAATTTAAAAAAATAATAATAAATAGAAGAAAACATGGGTATAGCAACTGTAGCAATTAGGGAGACCCAAAAGCGGCATAGAAACATGGTGTCAAAACTAGAAGTCAAAAAAGAAAGCAAAAAAGAAAGGCTTCGCAAATCTGTAGCGTAAATGCTTGTGGCGGCAACATTTAGGTTAGCAAAAAACACGCAGCAACCGAAACAACAAGGAGCAGCAATAGCGCAAGAACAAGGGAAGAAACTAGCGAGTGACAAGGGAAATTACAGGAACTAGAAAACCGTGGCAAGACAAATGCTATAAAGACAAACAACAACACAGTGATGAAATAATAATGAGCACTGATGAGCACTTCTCATTGTGAAATCGATTATTGACTCCATAGGTGTTGATTGGAATTCAACAGGCTGAATTGAAACTATGAAATAATGAATATGAACAAACTTATTAAAATATACAATTGAGAAACAAAAACTTAAAACCCATACACTTAATTGCATTCCCAATGAACACATACTTTCATATTTACATAATATAGTTTACAAGATAAGATATGGGCTCAAAACTCAATCTTACCCATGCTCATGATTTCTGCATCAATTTTATCTCTGTCCATGTTCACACGATGCATGTCACCATTGTCTAATCTTGATGATGACTTCATAATTGTTATGTCATAAATCTCACGATCCAGATTTGTTGCTACGACATCAGCTCCAACAACAGTTTGGGAGACAGATTTTAGAGCATCAAGTCTATAAGCCCTTATGCAAGTAAGGTCCATCTCTGCAGCCAATATTTTTATATCCATAACCTGAAAAAATTTTAATATAATTGCAGATCTCAAAATAGATTAGTAACATGATACATGTAAACAACATAAAAATCATGAAAGAACTTTGGCCAAAAAAGGATGTCAATTCAAGTATTGCATTCTCTTTTGTATGCCAAACATGTTGAAAATACAAATTGTATTTCATGATTTAGTAGTATATATTAACAAAATCTAATAATTTTGCCAAGAATAATATGAAAATTAAATAAAAAACCAACATAAAAACAATATCATTTTCTTATGCAAGTGAATTCCTTAAAAGATGAAGGACGACAACAACATAAACAACATCAAGCCTTTATCTCACTATGTGGGGTCGGCTACGTAATCTTTTTTCTACATTGTGTCTTGTTAAGAGTCAAATTCTCATTTAAATCTAAAAAAGAAAGGTCATTTCTAATATTTTCTAACCAAGCCTTTTTAGGTCTACCTCTACCTTTCTTAACAAAAGCCAAATCTAATACATCTACTTTCCAAACCGGGTCATCGGAAGGCCGCCGTTTTATGTGACCAAACCATCTAAGACTGTCACGACCTAGCCCGGCTAGCCCATTGATAACGGGGCGGGAACAGACGGTCGTACAGAAGAGCATAAAAACATAATCAAATTCATTATAAATTTAACAACAGTACATAAATGTCATTCAACATTAAAAGAAAGAGCCACAAAAAGACATCAAACTGAAATGTTTCAGACTAATCAACTATCTCACAATTACTAAAAACTTTTTAAACATCAATTACATTACATAAGCTCTCACCATTACATAAAATTCAAACTCACGAACTACAGAAACAAACTCAAAGACTCAAACTTAAACATAAAATGGAACATTTCTTCCTGAGATCCCCTACGACGATACATGTACGGTCGTCGTGCAGCCATCAGATCTCTCCTAAAAAAATATTTCCAAACGAGGAATGAGCCAACGCTCAGCAGGTAGTTCATATCTCAATTAATTTCATAAGATGCATAAAACAAAAACTTTTACAATTGGAATTAATTCAAATCATATCATTTTGCAAGTCATAATCTTTAAACTTTTCAATTTTTCTTGCATTTTCCTTTCTTTAACATTTGATTTCTTTCATTCATTTCTTTCACCTTATTCATATGCAATGCAAAGTGCAAAAATGATTATGCTAAATATATCACCCGTCTCAGAAGTACCCTTATTCGTACTGATCAGGTACGCAGTCAAATTTTTGCTTATTTCCTTTATCATTGGTTCATAAGAACCATCCTTTACCATGGCTCATATGAGCCTCCTTTACCAATGCTCGAAAGAAGCTCAGTTTACCATTTTGGCACTTCCGATCAACGATGGCAACATGAAATTATTATTGCTTTTAAATCTATTGAATCATGGCTCATTTTCTATCATATTTATTTCCATTTATTCATATACCTTAATTGCTTCTCCAAATAATGCAAGAAATGAAAACATGAAACTGTAGGGTATTTTTTTTTTTTAAAATCATGAATATCAAAAATTTTGACAGTAATAAAATAATTGAACAGTAAAATAAATACATGAAAATGCCATTTCTAAGCATAAATTAAAAAATAAATCACTTATTAAAATTAAAATGGGGTATGAATACCTTACTCAATTCAAAGTAGACACATCGCTTCGACCAAATTCTTTCACCTTAAATTCGACGTCATCCTAAGAAAATTTACAAAAAAACGACGTATAATATTTTTGAATAAACCTAAATTCTTAAGTTTTCAAACTCTCATTTTGTATATCAAAATTCGTGCTCCAGGACGTCCAGGACGATCTGGATCGTCTGGGACGAGTCAGTTGAGAATTTGCTCCAGAATTATTGATCCCAGATTTGCTCCAGGTGTTTTTTCTGTAGGCACGAGCCGATCGAGGCATGGCCGCAATTTGCCTAAAATCGCGAAATAGTTTCTGGACCTCCAGACAATCAAATTGGGATCTCGGGATGTGACGGGGCCATTGGTTGCTGAATATCGTTTGAAGAAAACATAAAAATCTTGAGAAAAGGGGTTTTTAAGATTTCGCGAATTAGCGGAGCTGTTTCGTCCGACGAGACTGTTCAGAGAAATTGCTGTCCAAGTGTAAGGCAACATCGGCGGCCTTTCATCAATTTTAAGAACCGTTGTGTTTGGCGGTATTTTCTGTTCGGATTTTGTTTCCGTAGTATTTTTCGTCCGTATTCTTTCGTTGGTTTTCAGTTTTACGCGTAAACTTTTTCTGTATAATTTTGCTGACGATGCCGAGTGTGCAACATTTGTGTTATTTTTCTGAGAGATTTTTTTCGGTATGTTTTGATTCGACAGGTGTTTTTCGTCGACTGAGATTTTTCTGGTGAAGTTTGAAAATTATCTGTGGCAGTAAGATAAATGTTCTGAAATCTTATTATCTAATAATTCTGTGCCAAATTTGAATGAATTGTGTGATTTTCAGAAAAATTTGGTGTAAATTCGTATACTGCCCGTTGTGCGGCCCGGATTTTTGTGTCTGATTTCTGATTGTCCGGTTTCTTCTGAATTAATATGCTATCTGTATATGCTATAAAAGGGAGTTTATAAGGGGCCTGGATCCTATGAGATTCAGTTAGTGTATGGGGATAAATTTAGATGAGCTCAAAGTTGGAGAAATATCTGTTCTGTTCCGCGGATCTGCGATGAATTTGTTGTTCTGGTGCCGTTGAGCACATTTAAGTACATTTAAGCTATTAATGTACTTCAGAGAATTTTCTTGGTGTCGTGAGCACAAAGGGAGACATAAGGGTCAGAATCCGTATGTTGATTCTGTTTAGTTTAGTTTATTGCTATTAATTAAATATATGATATCTGATTTGATTGACATCTGATTTCCGTTATGTTCTGTTTGTTTCGATGGATATTCTGATCTGTCTTTGATTCATATATGTTCGTATCTGTTCTGTTCCTGAATCTGTATCGATCTCTTGTAATCTGTTTGTTACTGAATCTGCGAATTCTTTCTGATTTCTGTACGATTCCTGCTTCTGTTGATTGATAGTCTGATCGCGTATCTGTTCTGATTTGATCTGTTTCGATTCTGAATTGTCCGATTTGATACCCTGGTCTGATTCTGTTGCCGATTTCTGTATGGATCTTGTCTGAGTATGTTTAGTTTGGATTAGAGAGTTTTGATGGAGGTTTGTCGCTTTCCTGAGCTGTTTGAGCTCCAACTCTTGTTTTCTGGTGGTTTTCAGGTTCATGGGGAAGGGAAGGAAGTCCAGGAATAGATTTTCAGAGTCTGATCAGTGTAGGTACTTTTGTTACATTTTTGATTTTTGTACAGATCATGGCTTTTCTGTTTGTTTCTTTCTTGTCTGAGCCGTGTACTGTATTTGGTAGATGATTGTTTTGAGGAAAAGAGAGATTATAGATGTTTTGTTCCGCTGTTTTGATGATTCATTAGTAGTTCTGTGTTTGTGTGTCTGTTTGAGTTTAAATTATTTGGAAGATTCAGTTACCGACAAATTCCATAACAGATCCTGGTCAGTCAAGTCGAGTCTGTTGTATTTCGTGTCGCGACTCGCGGTGCGAGGCGGGATCCGTCCGCAGATCGGGTCTGGGCGGTGACAATTTTTGTGGTATCAGAGCATTGGTTGTGAGAATTGGGATTGTGTAAAACAGAGCTATAGGAAGTGTGATCAGTGGAGTGCTGCTTCTAGGGGTAGTTTTGGTTTGTTCGGCTTTTTATTGTGTGTGATTTTGTGATAAGTTTTCCCGAGATTTTTCTGGATTTTCTGTATTGGATCAGCCAGAACCCAGACATGACAAGACGGGCAGTAGTGCAAGTCAGCGAAGCACCAGGGGGAGTTCAGCCCCAGTGGCGGTTGCTGACACCTTTCTCAATTTGTAACACTTGTGCTCAAGATGAATGAGCGAGACTAAGAGCAGAGTTTCTACTGTCAGATCAGATAACATTGATAAGATAATTTTTGCAGTTGTTTTTTGAGGTTGAAACCTCCGAGATTTGAGGGCGCATGTTGAGCCGCGAGGACCGAGGAGTGGCTGAGGAGATTGGAGAGACCTTTGACGGAAATGCAGTGTCTGTTCAGATAGGAAGGTTCCTTTGACAGTATTTCTGTTGGATGGAGAAGCTGAGCACTGGGGGAAGGGAGCAGTAGATCAGCAGATAATTTTTGATAGGCAGTTTATGAGGCTTGTGCCTCCCCTGAGCAAAGATTGGTGATGCAGTTACGAGGTGAGTTTACTTCCTTTAGCCAGGTATACTTTCTGGCTGGAGAAAGTGCTATCGATTTCCCCTCAGAAATCGGAATTACGAGATACTTTGAGGCAGCCCTGATACCAGTTTCGGATTACTGATTTTTCTGAGCTTTGTGGAGCGAGCTCGTTTGATAGAGAATGATATGACAGCTACTCAGGCAGCGGGTGACTGCGAGTAGGAAGAGATTTGGAGGTGAGGCTTTCTGGCAGTGGTTCCTCTGGGAAAGGGAGATTTGTAGTATGGTTTCTGGATTGTTGATTCAAGGAGGTAGTGGAGGATTCGAATCTGGTACTTGCTACCGTACGACTGATTCTGGATCTGTGGAGTATGGCACCTGTTGTGCCAGAGTTGTGGACGCGACATCAATGGGCCAGTGCTACAGGATGGCTGGTCTGTGCTTCAGATGTGGTCAGCCAGGACATAGGATTGCAAGAGTATTACACAGGCTGGATTTGATCGGCGTCTGAGTTCCGATCAGAGGGTTCTGTTAGATACCTGTCAGGTTTCAGCAGGGAAGACCGAGGACTGTTCCTTCCTCGCTCTGAGGGATTTTCTGGTAGAGGTGGTTGGTTTCTAGTTCTGTACCAGGAGGACCACCTACTGTTCAGAAGGGGCAGAGTAGTTCTGTTGCTTCAAACTCCTTGCTCCAGTTCAGCCTCCGCACGATTACAGCCTGAGTCAGCAGGAGGCTTCGTGGATGCTCAGATGTTGTGACGGGTAAGATTTTACATTTCTGATCACTCCTGTCGTGTTTTTTTTGACTCTGGAGCGAGTCACTCTTTTCTGTCCCATCGCAGTC
>NW_021319722.1:0-6745 GCF_001605985.2 Dendrobium catenatum | reverse complement strand
CATATATATATATATATATATATTAATGATGGTGTAATGTTGTGGTATCATCTACACACTGGGGATTTAGTAGTTATTATGTATCACTCTCTTTGCATGATGATAGAAATATATTAGATTAGATGGGATCATATAATCGAACAAAGAGAGGAGAATACATATGATTCAGAATGAGAGCAGACATACACACATTTATTTTGATGGAGGCAATAACCATCCCTTATTCATATTTCCATACAAAATTCTATGTTTACACCCCCACATTCCTCTATCCCCTTCCCAATTTAGTGACTTGTCACCTTTGTATATAGCCATGTCTACATGCCCTTTCATTCTCTTTAGTTGTCACTGGAGACAAGTGTTTTTGAGGAGACTAGAAGAGCCGGGAAAATGTCAAGAAGAAGAAAAGCCTTTAGGTTTTAATTTTGAGGAAATTTAAACTTTTGTTTGTTTATAAAACTAGAACCCTTGTCATTTTATGCCATTTTTTGTATTACTGAACTTGTGTATTTGCGCATGCCACGATCAAATTTTTAGGAATTTCATAGAAGCAAAATATATGGTTTGGAGTTTAGCTGTGAATTTAGATATTTGGGTGAGAATTTGAAAATTGGATGTTAGAGGGTGTTAGTTTTGTGAATGGCTAAGTTTCAGGTGTTATGTAAGTAATTGTCCCTTCCATTTTTTTCTCAGTTAGTAGATTTTGTGTTACATACAAAATAATCCTATTAGATTATCTGATACATCATTTAGGTTTTCTATGATTTATTAGTTTTATGGGCAATGTTTTGTTTTCCTGTATCTTTCTATATGTTTTGGGCTTTTTGTTTTCTTTAGTTTATACAGCAAGGTGTCCAAATCAGGGGTTACAATCTGCGGTATTAGCCAATTCTTGTGTTGGTGATATGGGATGGTGAAACTCCATAGACGTATATTTACCTAATTTTGTAGGTTAGTGAGATGACTAACACATTAATTTTGGGTGAAGTTAGGCTAAGCATTTGCTAGAACTAGGGCACCTTGCTACATGGTTTGGCATGAATTGAGGGGCACTTTTTAATGTGAAATGACCAGGAATTCAGGAAATAATAAAATTATTGCAAGTTCGCCATTTTAAGATTAATGAATCATAATAAATAGCTTTAAGAATTATCCTTTGAAATTTTGTTCAGGCATGCAGTTACACTTTTAAGAGAACGGATTATTTTAAAACAAAATCAAGAAAATACAATAAAGCAAGATGTACTGGTAATAATAATCCGCAAGTTAATATCAAGAGCTTTCACCTCGAGTTTCCCTTTCTTACTCACACTTTCTGATGGGCTTTAGCGGAGAGAGACCTTTATCAAACTAAACGATGCCACCAGGAGGGTGAAGACGCCGATGGTCTTGATCCATGGGAAAGTAGCCGGAGAAGGAGGCGCCGGTGGACGTCCAATGAACTGCCACTGTCCAGATGATTGTTGTTCATTGATCATCTCGGCGAGGTGATATAGTATGCGATCTATGTAGTCTTCGATGGAAGCTTTAAATTCCCAGTCAGGATCAAAGAAGGGCGATTGAAGGATGTCGATTTGTCCTTGAGAGTTGTAGTCAAAGTAGTCAAATCTGTGGTTGACCTCAGGATCGGCCATTCAAGAACATGGGTGTATTAGTGGTTAAGAACCTCGGAGGAGCCGTCGGTGAGCAAAGAGAGAAGGGAGGAGGGGCGGCGGGTTGGAGAAGTCAGGTGGGAGGGGGAGACAGCTAGGGTTAGGGGCGGTGGGATTTTCGGGTATAGGAGGAGGGGCGGTTGGGATTTTCTAGTATAGGAGGAGGGGTGGCTAGGTTAGGATGATTTGGACTTCTTTTAATTACTAAGGAAGGTAATTAAATTAAGCAAATTAATGAAAAGGGGAGGAAAATTAGAATTAAAAAGAATTCCAAATTTGGGTCAAGGGAAGGCCAGCGACATGCTTGGGAGGAGGAGATTGAGGGGAATTTAAAGGTTTCCTATAGCATAAATCTAATTTAGAAATAGACTAATCCAATCAAATCTAATTTAAAATAAAAATAGACTCAATTAGGAGACTTTCCTATTTTAGGTTTAGCTATTTAGGAAATAGTTTGAAATTCAAATTGTAACGTCTTTCCTAAATTAATGGGGACACTTTAGGTAACCATTAATGATGATTGAAATCATCATTAGGAGGGATAAAGGGAATTGGGGGGCCGGCGGTGGATTGGGAAAAGGAGAGGCCGGCTGGGTGAAGGCTTAACCGTCAGCTAGGGTGAGGGAAAGAGGGTGGGGTTTCACGGCAATGATTGTTTAGAGGATGACCAGTGGGTAGAGCAAGGGGAGGGTATGGCCAGCAGTTGGAGGTAAGGGGAAAGTCGGACCATGAGCCCAGCACCTCCGCGACTAGTCGGTGTTGCTTTGCCCACACTTGGGACTTGATCACTCAAGAACTCACAAGCTCGAGAGAAAGAAAATCTAGAATTTTTATTAAGCAAAACATTGAAACCCAATACAAAGACTATGGCCACTATATATAGGCCTCAATAATGAGAAAAATCAAAGACACATATACCCCTCAGGCTACAACTCACTAAATTCCCTTGTAGGGGTACAAAGGTCAATTAAAACAAATAATAGAAATAAGACTAATACAATAACATAAAGAACTCGTAAATAGATGCTCCTGATCGTGGCCGTCGACCTGCAATGTCTCCTGTGATAGACACGCTAGAATCGTTGATTGATGTCCACATCACTTTTACCATGGTACGTTTAGGTTTTTTTTAGTTTCTCTTGATGTTAGGTGTGTTGATTAGTACTAGTGTTTCTTCTTTTATGAGTTAAATTTATACCAGAAAAGTTACCATGAACGTTCCCTTGGCTGGTTTCATGTTGAGGAAAATCCCAGTATGTCTAAAATATAGAGTTTCTTTTAACACCCTTCCTATATTTTTGAAAGTATTTTAAGATATCTTAATTGATAAGTGCCTAGGGGACATAAAGTTGGGAAAAATATTGTTGTTTTAATGCTTGTTTTTCTTTTACTTTGTGCATTTTGCAAGCTTTCCTCTCGCTCTTTTACATTTAGATAGTTTTTAAATAGATAGTACTGCAATAACCACATTAATTTTTTTGTTGATTTTTAAGTTGTTTATTTTCCCTTACATCTTGCATGACATTTTGTTATTTGAACGATGTGAATTTTTCTTAGACCCCCAACAAGGAGAGCGAATATTAGATATGTGTGCTGCCCCTGGAGGAAAAACGACTGCAATTGCTATGCTTATGAGGGATAACGGAGAGGTTATTGCCATTGATAGATCCCACAATAAGGTAAACCTGGCTTGTGTCCTGCTCAGAACAGGGAAGTCACGTATTATTAGATGTACTCCTTGGCTTATTAAATTTAAATCTCATTGCACTGAATGTTGAGACATAGTATTAAACCATCCTTCCTTCATGTTCTTTAAGTACTTTGGGTCATCATTTGATAAAAAACAATTTTTTCTTTTTCCTCAGAAGTCATCTACATTTCTGATGGTCTATCTTCATCTTAAGATGGTGGGTTCCATTCTACTTATGTGAGTGAATGGATATGGGAGGGATCTCAGATAGGTGTAGCAAGAAATATTATTGAAAAATATTGACATATTGTAAAAAGCTATCTCCTTAACAACTGAATGTATCTCTAATTGTGAAATTAGAATTGAGCATTTTAAAAACTTATTGTTGAGTGTATTCCATTTCTTATAAAAATTCTTGCCAAAGTAATGATAAAAGTGTTTCACTTGGCTGGCCAGTCATTGTTTGGTAACATCACATTAGTACTGTCAATACTACTGAACATCCTAAGGTTTCTGTATGTTGTTTCTTTTGGCCTGACGGTTTTTTCTAAGAACAATTTTATATGCTTAACATTCCCCAATTTCTCATGTCTTCGTCTTTTCTAGAGCTTTTGAATTCGATCCCTCATGATAATTTTAGGTATCTTGGATTTATTATAAAGAAGAGTGGATAGATAGATAATAATGTTATCTTTTATAGTTGAGACTTTATGGCTAAAGTGAATTAGTGCCTCAGAATCCTATGAAATAAGACAATGTCAAGATTTAAAGGCGAAGTGTTGGGTTGTAAAGTCATTGATAGACGAGTTGACCATCTCAAAATAAGAATTTTAAGATAGGCGCATTGCAAAACTTAGAAGCTAGATTTAGAAATAATTCGAGTGGCACAATGGAAATATAATCTATTGAAATAAAGTAGTGTAAATATGCTTAGGTTTTTGAATATGTACAAGGTTAGAAGATGCATTAATAAGATAGATAGATGAAATTGATATAGAAGGATTAAGAAGAATAAAAAAGGATAGATCCAAAGTAATTTGGATAGAAGAAGTTCAAAATGACATGCAAAATAGGTTTGATTCATGCAAAACTCAGTGAAGATGGCTGGAGAATGAATATTCATAAAGCCTAACCTGAATAATTAGGATGATGATGATGAATATTCTTTATCAATTTCCTTATCCGTTGGGCTTTTGAGATTGCTAGCCATGTGCTTCTCTAATCTAAGATTTTATCTTGCTGTTGAAATATTCTTGAAATAGAGTTTTTTAGATCAAATTGCAAAGGTAGCTGTACATTGTTCTCAATCATTAAGCCTGTGAAATAATTAATGAATTTGTGCTACATGTTGGAATACCTGTTTCATAATATTGAGCTCTTTTGAGTGGTTTATTCTTTTTGTGAAATAGGTTGTGAAGAAAACTGCTTTATAAAATTTGTCTCAAAAGTCTGTTCTAAAAGCAGATATTTCAAGAAATTTTATGACAAAATAGCTTGCAATTTTTATTCCAATAAGGTGCGCTTTCTTTGTAGTAGTTTGTTACTACTGTAACGTAGGAAAAAAGCTGAGGCAAATGGGCTCTCATTAATACATGTTGGATGTGTTTGAATTGCTTCCTAAGCTGTTAGAAAATTGAACTTGTGAAACTACATGTATTTCCCAATCAAACACAGCCCTCAATGTTGGTTTATGATATTTGAGTGAATCAGGTCATGGATGTTCTCACTAGACATTTGCAAGAGGCTATACCCTGGTGTATGCTTTTTGCTGATGATATTCTTCTTGTTGATAAGACTAGAGAGGGAGTTGAAGGTAAATTTGAATTATGGAGGTCAACCTTAGAGTTTAAAGGTTTTCGTTTGAGTGGATTTAAACTTAATATATGGAGTGTAATTTTAGTAGTAATAGATCTAGTGGAGGGTTTATGACTTTGGGCAATCAAGTCATTAAAAAGAGTTCACGTTTTAGATATTTTGAGTCTATTGTTCAAAGTGATGGTGAAATAGATGGGGATATTATTAGCAGAGTTTGAGCTGGATAATTGAATTGGAAGAATGCATCAAGCTTGCTATGTGATAGAAACGTCCCCCTCAAACTTAAGGGAGAATTCTATAAGATGGTGGTAAGACTTGCAATGCTTTATGGTGGAGAATGTTGGCCATTAAAAGAGAAGCATAATATTAAGTGTTCCAGAGATTAGGATGATCAGGTGGATGAGTGGCTTTACTTTTAGAGACAGGATACGAAATGAGCATATGCGTGAAAAGGTTGGAGTAGTTCCAGTGGAAGATAATATTAGAGAGAGTCGTCTTTGTAAAACCCGAAAATGATGTTAATAGGTCGTCGCACGTTTTTCAAAGCGCCGCGACGAATTTAAGTGAAATGTTCAAGGTTAACGAAATGTAACGAAAATAATTTTAGAAAATCCCTTGCGAAATTCTGATCGTTTTGATATATAGAACTTATACCTAATTTAGCCTATTTTAGGAATTAAAATTTAACGAAGTTTCTTAATACCAACTTTACCCTTATTAGGTATTGAATCGCATAGGTTTTAAGTGAGGGTATTAAGGTCATTTGATTTCCCTTTTTTCCCTTAATAGCATAAACCGAACCCTCCTCCCCTTTATTTCATGCGATCGGCCGAATGAGAGGGGCGGACGGCGGGCTTAAGCGAGGATCTCTCCGGCGACGATCTTCTGGCGAAAGTTTTAGGTCAAATCGAAGAGGATGACGAGAGAAACACTCCGGTATGATTATTTTCAAACGAATCCTTTTAAATCTCTAGATTTTTTAGAATGAAATTTCTAGGGTTTTTCCAAAACCTAATTTTCTTTCAAAATTTCTTTAAGAAATTATTAAGGAACGATTAGAAGATCGTTTTAGCAATAAAAACGAATAGATTTAAGGGAATTTTGGAGAAAGAAAAATTAGGGTTTTTCTTAGATTTTGAATTTTGAGAAATCCCCTTTACAAATATTGTTCCTAAAGTTATTAGAAATGTTTTTAAAACATGAAATTGGATTTTTAGAAAAAATTTTGTTTTTGTTAATTTTCATAATTATTTTAATCCGAAAAATAACATATAATTATAATTATATGTTAAGGATTTATTTTAGAGCAATATTCTAGTGAAATGGAAGTTTTATGAATTTTCGAAATTTAAGTATTTATTAAATCCGAAAATTAAGGTTTATTTAATTAAAAATTCATTAAGTATTTTAAGAAATAGTTAAGGAAAAATGTGTCACGACCCGACCCGATCCGGGACGGATCCCGCTCGCACTGGGTCGCGACACAGAAACGAACAGACAGACAGACTGACTGACTAGGATCTGGTTATGGAATTTGGTTCGGAACTGAAGCTTCCAAATAATTTAACTCAAACAGACACACAAACAC
>NW_021319721.1:9631-30066 GCF_001605985.2 Dendrobium catenatum | reverse complement strand
TATTACAAGATATTGCATTTCATAAACTAGAGATTCAACCCTATATGATTCCTATAAAATAAGAACCCTAGAATATGACTTGAAATTGAACATCAAGTAATCACTGAAGATAGAAGCTCATAGAGGCTAGTTTCATCCGGGAAGAGAATACTTAACCTGATTAGCTAGTATTATTCCAGTAAAGAAAACAAGCGATGAAATTCATGTTTTAATCAACTTCATAGGTCTAAATAAAGCTTGTTGTAAAGATGAATTTTTTTTCCTATACTGGAACTCATTGTAGATATTACTTGTTTACATGTAATATTTTCCTCCATGGATAGTTAATTCGACTATAAGCACATTAAAATGGCTCCTAAAGATAAAAAGTCTATATTTGGAACACCAATAGATGTCTAAATCATGGTTTAAAATTGCGCAATATGAGGCTCACCTTGAGGCCCACCTTTACGCATTTCCAGTAAAAAATGCCTCGATGCTTACGCCTCGAGTTTTTTTATGAGGCTTGCGCCTTGAGGCCCGCCTCGCCTCACTGGCATGAGGCTTACGCCTCACGCTGTATATATATTAAAACTTACATAAATCTTGAAGTAAATGCCCGACATTGGATTCTATAGGAGAGGAGGAAGGGGAGAGAGCAGTTCACCATAATGATGATTCAAATGAAGAACCCCTTAGTGATGACAGTGCTGATGACTTACGAGTTTTTATGTGATATGTCATTGCTATTTATTTTTGGAAATTGTAATTATATGTTAATGAAAAGAATACTGGGATTTGGGAAAGATAGAATTTTGAGTTGAACTATATTTAATGTTGTCTTATTATTGAGATATTTTGATTTCACTTCATATCTTATGTTTTTTTATATTTTTTATTATTCACTCATTAGTATATAAAAACTTTATCATTTTATGTTTACGCAATCTTTTGATTTTAAGGCTTACGCCTCAAAACGCCTTGAGTCTTACGCCTCGCCTCACGAATGAAAAACGCCTCAATACCCGAATACGCAATTTTAAACATTGGTCTAAATGGCTTATAAAGATGAAAAGTCTATATTTGGAACACCAATAGGAGGCGAGGCGTAAGCCTCAAGGCATTTTCGGGTATTGAGGCGTTAGACTAAACAATGTTATGCCCTTTAGACTAAACAACGTTGGTGCAACCTACTAATAGGCAATGAAAAGGATTTTTGATAAATTTATCTACCAACAAGTGGAGTGTTATGTCGGTGATATAATCAATAAAAGTATGTTAAAAAATTTATTTATGACTTGAGGATTATTTATGAAAGATTATTCCAATATAACCTTTAAATGAACCCTCTAAAGTGTGATTTTGGCATCCCTTCAGGGAAGTTTCTATGTTTCATGGTAAGACTCTACGGAATCAAAATAGACCCATCTAAAAAAAAAAGTAATCTTGGAAATGCCACCATATAAAATTCTCACATGTGGAAAAATAAATGTTCCATTGATTTGCTTTATATTTTTTTTATCCAAATTCAAATAGTTAACATCATACTATCTTAAGAGATAGACAAATGCTTCATTATCAACTTGAAAAGATAAATAAAATTTATTTTCATAATTAAACACAACATAAAGAATATTAAATTCATCTCGAAGGATAAAATTCACATTCATCTATCATTTTGAAAATTAAATTAACCAAGGATATGATTTATTCTTCATCCTAAAGATTTTTCCCCAGCTCTAACAAATTAAAATAGGATTTATTTTAATATGTGTTCTTGGGCTCCTATAGAGGCAAACCTTTATAGTTAATTTCTTATCCAAAGATAAAATATTCGATAAAAGTGGAGATTGGACTTATTGTAGATTTAAAATTTTACATATTTAAAGATTTGAAGGTTTTGATCAATCATTTTAGAAAAATCTGTGTTTATAAAAATTATTTTAATGTCAAAATAATCCTCATAAAAAGATGTTTGAGGGGTGCAAATCCATATGGGCTTATGCTCGCTTGGAGTTCACTGCTAGCTAACCACCTAAGCACACAATTTTAAAACCATGATTTCAAGTATGTAAGTAAGAAAGCTACTTTTAATACCAAAACCAAGGATTCTAATCAAGATCTTAAATCAAAGTTTAGTAATAAGAGTTAGGTTAGATGCACCTATTTAATGTGATTTTGATGCAAAGACACCCTAAAATCTAAATTTTATAATTAGTTAACACTAAATTTCTAAAAAAATTTAAGTCTAAGATTTTCTAAAAAAAACCTTTGGCAACATAAGGGCTTTAAACACAGAGGGAATAGTGGAGCAACACTATCTATTGTCTTAGGATTCTATGCTTTATTTTTAGTGTACATTAAAGAAATATAAAATGTATGTATATATGCATGTCATGGTAAATGTGTTCATGTTTACAATATCGATAACTTTTTATCCTATAACTAGCATACATGTTCCTACAAAGTTTGGAACATGCACATGAAAAGTAACCTATGAAACGGCTAGCCTCTAATGCAAATCTACAGCCCATATGAATGATATGCATGTAACATGAAGTAGTATGAAACAAAAGTGTATAAATAAAAAGTTTATTCATTTATTTATAATGTATAAAATAAGGTAGTCAAGCTTCCCCAAAATATGCTTGGATTTATATTTTTATGAATGTACGTTTAAATATATTTTCTTATTATCTTCTAGTTTCGTATCTCCTCTTGGATTCCAAAAGATAATGCTACTCAAAGGATGGGAAATCTTTTCCTTTTATAGCACTATATGAACAACTGAATCCCTTTAACCTTTATAACTCTTTATACAACTCAATCTAGATACATTCTAAACACTTTACATTTGGCATTTGACTTTTAAATTTACATTGAAAGCTTAAGTAAATTCTATATATTATGTACTATAAGTAAAAAATATAAGAAGGAAATTAAAGTGCAATGCAATCCTTCATGCAACTATTAAGCATATTCTACTATACAAGTAAAATTATGTAAATATGTATGATTATGCAAAAATAATATTGAAAAACACACATTAGATGCCCTCCTCCAATTAAGAACACAATAATAACCATCAGCTTTGCTTAACCTAATGATAGTTGTCCTAACAAACTATCTAAAGTGTGTGAAGAAGGTAGTGCAGCTTTGATATATCCTAAGAGGTTTTACTATTTTAGTGTTTTGATTTGAAATTATTTGTATATAATAAGTCAAAGAGTCTTATTTTAATTTTGAAATTTATTGATTTAGTGTTTTGTTAATCATATTTTAAAGTGTTGGAGTTTAATTATTTAACTTTCAAGAAACATGTAAACTAATAACTACAATGTGTTGAAGCAACGAGCCTATAAGTCATAATACTAATAAGTGTAATGCATTCATTCTCCAAAATAGGATAGACTGATTGCGCAGAGTCCTTAAAGTTTTATTTTAATTTATTGATTAATGATTTAGAAGTTAGTTATTATAAAGAATATGTTATTTGAAATACTTCAAATAGCTTTGAAGCATTCAACCCAACATCCTAAGCCTCATGAATGAAATGCATGTATCCCTTCCAAAAGGAATTAATCATATGCTTAAAAGGCTTCAATTTATTAAAGATTTATTAAATAACTATAAATTAAATACATTTTGGTCCTCTAATAGAATCAAACATAATGCATAGAGAACATCTTAATTTAGTGTAAGCCTTTATTAAGAGAGTTGATGTATTAACTTTAAGTTTAATTTATTTAGTTTAGTTAACTTTAGTCTAAGTTAGGTAATTTGAGTAATCTGGTTTGATTTTGCAATTTTACATTTGATTTAAAGTTATCTGAATTTAGTTTATGTTATTTAATTATTTATTAAATCTTTAACTATTTATTTAATTATTTTTTATAGAAGGAACATGGGTTGGGTTTCTATTAATCAAATCAATCTCAAATATTCATGTGACAGGTGATAATAGTTAAAAATAACCCATGCATCAATCCCTAAAAATATGGAATTCATTGGATTAATATTCATTTTTATATTAATTTATTTAATTAGTTATTAATTAAAGTTTAATTTTAAATTATTCTAATTTTAACAAAAATTAAAGATTAGTTTTAATTTTCCTTGGCTAGTTTTAATTTTCCTTGATTGTAAGTTTAATTTTTGATCCATTGCCATATGATTTGTATTTTAATTTTTTTTGTTAATTAATTATGCATTTTAGAAAAATTAGCTCCAAATTGAGGGCTAATTTTTGGGTTTGTGATTTAACTAACCGAATGAACTCCAATTAAAGTGGAATAAAATCCTTGGATTCGTCGTATCTCTAAGTTTACTTGGTTGGAGTTTCATCCCTATTGGATGCAAGGAGAATTTCCAAGAATATTTCTAAGTCAACTACAACATATCAAAATTATTTTCCCTATGTGTTTCAAGTGTTCAAATGGGTTTACAATTAATTGTGTCTAAATATTTCATGAAAGTAAAAAATCCACAAAAAATTAGTAACCTAATTCTCTATGGATTGTCCATTTTGAATTTCTAAATATTTGGATTAAAAAATGACCCATGTTTTTGAAAATTCAACTTAGGATTGTGGAGACTTCAAACAGAGCTAAGAAAATTATGGAATAGAGGGGATGTCCATCGTCTCACTCAACAAAATTTCAAGTGAATTGGAGATGTATTTATGAAGTATTAGGGTCTGATTATGGAAGTTATTTAAAACCTAGTTTTAATATTAGGGTTTGATGTTTTGCGCTGTATAATGTGTCTCAGAGCTTGATCCTATGCTTGATTTCTTCTTTATCTCCTTGGGAAGAACTTCTATGGAGAGAAAAATACTAAAGGATGACGGTATGTATAGTTAGGAAATCTAGAAGTATGAAGCCCTAGGTCACTATCAAATCTCTTCATTAGCAAACCATCGAGGCCTCCAAATTATAGGGGAGTGAAGAGGGATTCTCAATGAAATGAAACTAAAAGCACCTCTATGGAGGCTTTGGATAGGGAGTCTTGCTTCAATGATGCTTTTGGGTAGTTTTCCCTATTCTAATCCATGGAGGCTAATCAAAGGGCAAGGATAGATCAAAACGTTTCCTTGAATGATTTCTATGTGTCACAAGTGGTTTAGGGGAGTGGGCCTTGGCCTGATAATGACAATACAAAGTGAAAGTGATTTTTGGCTTGAATATAAAAAGGGACCACATGGGGTGATTTGAACTAAATAAAGGGTTAAGCTTGGGTTTAGTTAGCTTTAGGAATGTTTTAGAGCAGGTTCCACTAAGCCAAAGAGTTTGATGACAGGTGGAGGAGATGGTATACAAGAGTTTGACCAAATTTAACCATTTTGGCATTTTTAATGGATTTTACAAGCTTGATTGGTCAAACTAGGTCAAGCCACCTAGGATAGACTATTTGAAGTCTCTAAGGGCTGATTGCTTGCAATTTATGAGATTTAAAGTAATAGTTAAGAGTTTAAATGTAAGAACTGTACTTGTAAAGGTTTTTTACTTTTGGAGTGAGTTGACCAAGTCAAGTAATTTTTGCATGACTCACCCATTCTTAGGTTTACCAAGAGCATTAAATGAAATATAATTTAAAGTTTGTGTGGTTTATGCAGCTATAATCAGTGGTTTCACACAATTAATCTAGTTTGACCCTTGTCAGGTAGAGTTAACCTAGACAACATTTGATGAGGCCAAATTCACCAAATATGTTCAATCTATGAGGAGCTGAGTTTAAACTAATTTGGTGAAATTCATGTAAATTGAAGTTTGAAATAGGTCAATTAGGGTGTTTGATCAAATATGATAGGTTGAGTTAGCTTAACCTGGTCAAATGGGTCAATCATATGCTCAAGCATCAGTATTAATGAGTTTAATGTATGAAGCTCCAAATGGTTAGATTAGAATAATGATTAAAGTCAAGAACTTTATGTACTGCAAGGAGAAGTGCATTGAACATGATGGTTATAGTTTAGGTTTTTATTGCTTAATTGACCTCAAAAATAATTGAGGTCAACACCACTTAATCGAGATCTCTTCAAGGTTAGTTAGCATATCTGAGAATATTTATATCAAATTTATCAGGTAGATGTCAACTGTTTGCTATGTTATGCAAGAAATATGTTCATTTCTAGTGGGATAACAAATGTTAAAAGCATTTTGATAGCTTTAAAAGATACTTAATGAATCCTTCTGTATTGGCTACACCTAACTTAGGGAAGCTAATCTCTTGGCATATTATTAGCACAAATTAACAAGGAAGGGGGAGGGAATACACTTTATCACCTAAGTAGAAGGATCTTACCAATTGAAATGAATTATTCTCCAATTGAGAAACATTTTCTATCCTAAATCTTTGTTTCTTAGAAGTTAAGCAATTATATGCTTTCTCATAAAATAAATTTGATATCTAGAGTAAATTCATTATGGTATCAGATGACTTGTTTGGGAAGATTGGCTTGGAGGGCTATGATTCTCTTACAATTTGATATAACTTTCATCTCTTTGTGGACTATAAAATGCCAAGCTTTGGCAGACATTTTAGTAGCATATCTGGTTCAAGATAATTATCTAGGAAATGATGAATTGCCAGATGAGAAGATCTTAAAGTTAGAGTAAATGAAAAACCCACCTAGAAATTTTACTTTGATGGAGTTAAGTGTGGCAGAGATGAGGATGCTCAGGTGGATGAGTGGCTTTACCCTTAGAGATAGGATACGAAATGAGCATATACGTGAAAAGGTTGGAGTAGCTCCAGTAGAAGATAAGATTAGAGAGAGTCGCCTTAGATGGTTTGGTCACATAAAACGGCGGCCTTCCGATGACCCGGTTAGGAGAGTAGAGGTATTAGATTTGACTTATGTTAAGAAAGTTAGGGGTATATCTAAAAAGACTTGGTTAGAAAATATTAGGAATGACCTTTCTTTATTAGATTTAAACGAGAATTTGACTTTTAATAGGACACAATGGAGAAAAAGGATTCATGTAGCCGACCCCACGTAGTGGGATAAAGGCTTGATGTTGTTGTTGTTGTTGTTGGTTTTATATCTAATAAAAAAGAAACAGTAAGTAAATCTTCTCAGAGAAAAGTTGGAATTCCTCACTCTAAAAAACGATTTCATGTATTACTGTTATCACCTATCAGAGCCCTGTACGAATAATGAAGTTGATTATAAGGCACTGATAACAGGTTGAGAGTTGACAATTTAAAATGACTTTGAAGAAGTAAAGATCTACATAGACTCGCAGCTTGTCATTAATACAATTGGGGGATTTTTACTAAAAGAAAATCTTATTCATTATCACATGTACACAATGAAATTACTTGAGCAAATTTTAAATGTGACTTTGTATTGGATACCACATTAAGAAAACTCTATTGTGGATGTCCTAGCAAATCTTGCTAAGGAATTAGCATGTCCAGGAGAAGATTCTTGTCACATAGAGTTTTAGGGTCGCAAGATCCTATCACCTATTAATATTGAATATATAAACAAAAAATCCCCAACTGAGGTAAGAAAATCTTTTTCTATAGATCGTAGATAACTCTTCATAGACTATTTATGAGAGAATAAGGATTTGTGATGGGTTTATTATAGATCAAATAAAAAGATCTATATCATATTCCTTAGTCAATAAAACCATATAATGAAGATCCTTTAATCAGAAGTGCCAGTGTTGGCTTAGTAAATCAGAAGATTAGATCATAGTAAATGAAGTACATGCTTAATTGTGTGGTGCTCACTAGTTTTCCCCTGTAATGAAAATGAAGATTAAAAGGTTGGGGATCCTATTGACCTTCAATAATAAGTGATTGTATGAATGTTGCACATCAGTGTCATTGGTGTTAAGTGCACGGTGTAGTTCTTCACCAACCACCAAATATCAACCATCCAATAATGGCTTTATGGACATTTGAAACATGGGTGCAAATATCATTGGTCTGATTGAACCTCCATCTTCTACAGGTCACAGATTTATATTAGCAGCAATAGATTACTTCTTAAAATGGGCAGAAGTAGTTCCACTAAGAGAAGTTAAAGCACACCATATTTTATATTTCTTTAAAGATTATATCATATATTGATTTTGTGTTCCTTTTTGAATTATATATGATAATGGTTCATCATTTATAAGCACCAAGATAAATAATTTCTCTATAGGACAAAATAGATTGGAGATACTCAATGATTTATATCCCTCAAGAAAATGAATTTGCTGAGGCATTTAATGAAACTTTGATGCAAATATTAAAGAAAATCTAAGACGATAATAAATGTCGATGGCATGGAAAGTTAGGAGAATTTTTGTGGGCATATCAAACCACTTATAGAACATAATCTCAGTTAACACCATTTGCTTTAGTCTTTGGAGTTGAGGTTATTCTCCCTTTGGAGGTACAATACCTTTATTGCATATTATAGTGAATAATTAAATCACATAAGAATAGAATTCTATATTGTATCTAGAAAAATCATGATGATTTAAAAGAGAAATAATTATAGGCCAAATAACATCTCAAGTTATATAAAGCTAAAAAAGTTCAAGTACTTGAAATAATGGTTCATCTAAGAACTTTTCAATTAGGAGACTTGGTCCTTATTCTACGATGACCCATTTTTGCCCATCTAAAGGTGGGCAATAAATTTGAGCTAACATTGGAAGGTCCATTTATGATGGAGAAGGTCTATCAAGGAGGGGTAATATTAACTAGTTGATTGAAAAGGAGATCATTTTATATTACCTATAAAGGGGTGAAATCTTAAGAAATACTATAGTGGATAGTATTGTAAAGATAAATTTTCAATGAATAAAAGAAATGTTAACATTTTTTTTTAAATTCCCTGAATGTGTTAAAATTTTCATAATAAACTAGAACCGTATGATAAGACTTGGTCCAAAAGATTATACTAAAGCTTGTGAATTTTAAAATCCTCAGCACTTGATTAAATCTTATTCTAAAACATTGGTATAAGTTCCTCTAGCGGTATCCTTTCTTTTCAGACTTTAGTCAATTGGGTAATACGATCCTTAGTATTATCCTAATATGACTACTAAATCTATTCATTTGAGATACATTTATCATTTGAATTCCTTAAATTTACTTGTTTGGGATAGATCTCCCATTCATGTATAAATTCTTATTCTTAAATATTCGTATAATTTTCCCTAGTGGCATCATTTATGTTTGAACTTTGGTTGATTGGGTAATACAAATTTTGATATTGTCATGGTGTAACAATTTAAATCTGCTTGTATTTGATAATGCCTTTTAGAAACCATTCTAATTTAGATTTAAGTTTAATTATTAAGTTTAGGTGTGGATCCCCACATTTAAGCATCCTTTCCTTTTGAACTCTAGTTAATTGGTAATATGATCTATTAGTGTTGGATAATGCCTTTTAGGTAACGTCTTAGCTTAAATCTAAATTTTATTCGAAAGGTTAGGTATGAGTCCGAACTGTTGGAGAATTTTTGTATCCTCAAATGGATTGCATCCTTTATGATCGAGTACGGCATAAGACTGATGATATATTACCCCGAAGGGTAAAAATATCATTTCTTTATGAACTCAATAATAAAATTTATAATTTAACAGAGATTCTCCCACTCGATGTTTGGTCGATTGGAGTTTATTTTATTTTTGGGGTACAAACATTCCATAAGGGCAAGCCCCTATGGTTAATTACATCTCAAGCTTTGATGCTTGATAAAAATTTTGATTAAACTAGTGATTTTCTTGCTTTTGGAAGTCATTCAAATATTGGCTAAAGTTTGTCTTTTTTGAAATCCAAGAAAGTCTTGCTTAAAGGATTTTGGCCTTTAGGAATTTCAATGGAAGTGAAAAGATCAACTTAGAATTTCTTCAAGAATCTACCATTGATTGGAGGTATTGGTCGTTGACCATGTAGATCAATCAGTTGATAGGCTCCTCCTTGATATACCTTTTCAATAGCATATGGGCCTTCCCAATTAGGCTCAAATTTACCACCCATTTTATGATGCGGGATGATTGGTCTTCTCAGCACCAAGACTAATTCTCCTTCCTGGAATGCTCGAGGACGCACTAATCGATCAAATGATCTAGACATCTTTGCTCGATAAATTTAAGATTTTGTTGAGCTTGGAGTCTAACCTCATCCAGTGCATCAAGCTCTTCCATCCATAAACGAGTGTTCTGATCTTGCGTGAGATCATATTGAATAGCTACTCGAAGTGATGGCAATTCAACTTCAAGTGGTAAAACTGCTTCAGCTCCAAACACTAATGCATAAGGAGTATTGGATTTTGTTGGCGTTTTATAAATAGTACGATATGTCCATAAAGCTTCTGTCATTTTAGTATGCCACTCTCTTTTATTTTTAGTAAGTATCTTCTTGAGCAACTTCATCAATGTTTTATTGAAAGTTTCCGCCAAGCCATTCGCTCTTGGGTTATATATAGATGAGTAGCGCCAATCAATCTTATGTCGCTCAATAAATCTATATATTTTAGTGCTTTTAAAAGCTGGACCATTGTCTGAAATCATTCGGCATGGCACACTATATCGATACACAATATTATGAGTAAAAAAATTAACCACATGTCCAGCAGTAACTTCTTTGAAAGGAGCTACTTCCGCCCACTTTGAAAAGTAATCAATTGCAGCTAAGATAAAATGATGCCCAGCTGATAATGGTGGATCAATTGGACCAATTATATATGTACCCCAACATTCAAATAGCCAAGAGGCAATTGTAGGATGCAACGGGTTTGGTGGTTGATGTATAATGTCACCATGAATTTGACATTCATGACACTTTTTAGCATATTCAATACAATCTCTCACCATCGAAGGCCAATAATAACTCATTCTTTTAATTTTTATAGCCATTTTAGGGCCTGACTGATGTGCTCCACAGTCCTTTATGAACTTCGATTACTATCTTATTAGCCTCTTCGATTCCCAAGCATCTTAGCCACATTTGATCAAAGGATATACGATAAAGAGTATCATTTACAAATGCATATCGCAAAGCTCTTTTTCTAATTTGTGAAGCTAACAATTTTTCTGCTGGAAGCGTGCATTCTTTGAAATAATTGATGAAAGGTTGTCTCCAATCATCTTGCTCTTCAATCATGCATGCATCCTTTTGAAAGTTTAATACCTCTTTAGAATTGCATTCTTCTTGAGTAGTTAGTGATTTATTTTGTTGTCTTTCACCAATGATTTATTGTGGAGTGTGAGGAACAATCGAAATTGTATCCTGCTGACATGAATTTGATGACCCCTCTACCAGCGGAGGTTTTAAAATTGCTGGCTCTAGCACTCGATGAGTGTGAACTCCAATTAACACAGGCTCATCGTTCATATTTGCAATTTCTTTTGCCAACTTGGCTAGAGAGTCTGCTTTGCTATTTTGTGCTCGGGAGACTCGAGTAAATGTGATGTATGGAATTTGTTTCATGAGTTCAAGAACTCGTTTATGATAATAGGCTAACTCAAGCCTATTAATTTTGTAAAGACCTAATATTTGATTTATGATAAGCTGAGAATCACCATAAATATAAAGGTTTTTTATCCTTATTAAAATAGCAATCTCAAGACCCGCAACTAAGGCTTCATATTCAGCTTCATTATTTGTTCTAGGCTCAGTCAAACTAAATGAATATAAGAGTATCCCGCCATTAGGTGTTATAAAGATGAGTCCAACACCCGCACGAGCCTTTGGAATATTTGGAGGTTGAGAAGGTTTAATTGATGAAGCTCCATCAAAATACATTTCCCAAACTTGTAGTTTTTCTTTACCTTGAATAGGTAGAATTTGTTCATCTGGTAGATCATCATTGAGCGGTGAATCTACAGGGATGAGATGTGCAGCAAGAAAATCTGCCAGAACTTAGCCTTTTATTGCCTTTTGTGGGACATATGTGATATCAAACTAGAAAAGTATTACTGCCCATCTGGCTAAATGACCTATCAACGCTAGTCTTGTCATCAAGAATTTCAGCGGATCGATCTTTGAAATTAAAGTGACTTTATGAGATAGCATGTAATGGCGAAGCTTTTGTACAGCAAATATCAATGCCAAACAATGCTTCTCAATTGGAGAATAACGTATTTCTGCCCCAATTAATCTACGACTAATATAATAAAGAGCATTCTCTTTTCGTCCTTCATTGTGTTGAGCCAACAACGCTCCAAGGGACTCCTCTAGTGCTGTTGTATATAATATAAGAGGCTTTTCAAGAATTGGCGCTGCAAGAATGGGAGGGTTTAATAAATATCTTTTAATGTTATCGAATGCTTTCTGACATTATGCATCCCATTTGAAGCGTATCCTTTTTCATTAACCTAGAAAATGGATGATATCTACCTGATAAGTTTGATATAAATCGTCGAATGAAGGCTAATTGCCCTTGCAGAGATCGAAGCTGTCGAAGATTTCTAGGATGTGGCATCTCCATGATTGCCTTGATTTTGTTGGGGTCAATCTCGATTCCTCGATGTCGAACGACATACCCCAAGAATTTACCAGAGGAGACCCCAAAGGCACATTTGAGAGGGTTCATCTTTAGATCAAATTTTCTGATCCTTTCGAACACGATCCTCAGGTTATCTAGGTGATCCTTGCGATCCATGCTCTTAACGACCAAGTCATCTACATAACACTCCACCTTCTGATGTATTAATTCATCAAAAATATGAGTCATTGCCCACTGGTAGGTAGCACAAGCATTCTTCAGACCGAATGGCATGACCGTATAACAGAAAATGCCGATGGGCATCCTAAATGATTTATGTTTTTCATCTTGAGACACCATCTTAATCTGATTGTAGCATGATGATCCGTCCATAAATGAGAACATGTCATAGTTAGACGTGTTATCCACTAATAATTTTGACATCAGGAGCGGAAAATTATCTTTTGGGCACGCCTTATTAAGATCCCGAAAGTCAATACAAATACGAATCTGTCCATTCTTCTTCACAGGGACAACATTGGCAATCCAGTCGGCATATTTTTCTTCGTGGATAAAGTTCGCTTCTATGAGCTTTTTGGTTTCAGTAATCACCTATTCTTCAATCTCAAATCTCATTCTCCTTGGAGCTTGGTTGATAGGCACCGCGTCAGGCTTGATAGCTAATCTGTGAACTGCTACATCAGGAGATAAGCTGGGCATTTCAGCATATGTCCAGGCAAAGCAATCCCTGAATTTACTGAGGAGTTCTTTTATTTCTTCCACTTAGTTTTCTGGTAGTAGTGAGCTAATGAAGGTCGGGTGAGGGTCCTCCTCAGTTCCCAAATTAATTTCCTTTAACTCATCCATAGTAGCACCTTGTCCACCATCTTCAAGTTCTTCAGTTGCTGGTTTGGCTTCCATGCCTTAATCACCAAAAATATTTACTTCATAAAAATCATTCTTCACTTTTTCTTCATCTTGCGTACATCTTTCAGTGATTGTATAACAAGCCTTTCTCCGTGGATATGTAGATATAATAAATCCAAGGCCCTTAGTTGTAAGACAATCACTTTTTCGTGATGCCTGTAAATTTTTTTGATACCATATTCTTTGAAATAAACGGCTTCTTCGTTTAGTTATCCCTCCATGAATTCCTTATTTTCGTAACATTTGTCGAATCCTTGTAGGATAATATTTTGGAATTTTGATATGCACTATTTCTTCATATTCAAAATATTGAATGAGCCAATCAACATTTTCATCATGATACTCTCCAGATTTATATAATATGCTTCCTGATCCATTATCACCAGATAGAGGAGCTAACATAAAATATTTTGAGTTCTTCAATCTTATGGATCTCACGAGGAGTGATTTCCCTAAAATTTTGCGAAGGAAGAGTTGTAACTTTAAATGTATCTTTTGAGATTGACAAATTAGTCATTTTTCTCAAAAAGATTGACTGTATTCTGCCTGTATACGTAGATTCACAGTCATATTCAAAATCACAGTTTTCTGCTTGTATTTCATCATTAGCCAAAGGCTTACACAATTTCTTGAATTTGACAAGAAAATCATCATCTTCATCTGTATCACTTCCCAAATGAGGAACAGTTCTTTTAGGTTGAGATGATGTATTAATTTTTTTAGGAAGAGTCGGCGTAGTCTTCTTTCTTCCTAATTGCTTTGTTTCAACCTCTAATTGTTTCTTTTCAACCTCCTTATTGGATTGGTTTATAATTTTAGAAGTTGAAGTTATATTTTCATAGGATTTAATTGATTTTGGTGCCTTCGAAATGAAGTACTTTGTATTTTCATAAATTTTTACTTCATGGACAGAAAAATGTTGTATATCACCTGAAACTCTGAACTCTTCTCCATCTCTCAAATACTTCATACATTGATGTAGAGTAGATGGAATAATACCATATTCATGAATCCATGGTCTTCTCAAGAGTGTTTTGAATGAAATACCTGCATCAATAACATGAAATTTAGCTTATGCAAAAAACTTTCCAAACTTAAAGAGGGAGGACAAATGATCACATAATTTTCTGTCCTTTTTCATTAAAACCATGCACCATCAATTTATCTTGTCCAAGATGTTGAACATCAAGTGAGAGTAATCTCAATGCTCGCAAGCTAATGAGATTTATTGAAAAACCAGAATCAATTAAAATTCTTCTTATTAGAATACCATCACTTTTTGCTGTAACATATAAAGAGCGATTATGCTCTGTTGTCCCAAGCATAAGATCTTCTTCAAAGAATGTAATGACGGGTCTCTTTTGTGTTTGTAAAACTTCAGTTAAACATCTTTCAGCAAAATATGCTTCATATTTTTCTGGATCTCTAAGACCTTCAATCAAAGTTTCCCGAAGATCCTTTGACATCAGCAAAACTTCATATACACTGAGTTGCGCATTAATTTTTCTTAAATGGGATAAAATGTTATAATCTACTCCCTTGCTTTGCGTAGAGTTCTTCTTAGGATCGTTAAGAATGATATCTTCATTTATCACAATGTCTTTACCCTTATCTTTATTGAATAGCCCTTTCTTCGGTGGTGATGGCAACCATCTACAACTCCTCAATTGTACTTGGAATACTTCATTTGGTTTCAACTAATCAGACATATCAATTCCTTCAGAATCTTCTTTCATTGATTGAGTGGATTGTTCAGAGTATTCAAACTCATCATTATCTTCATTTATGTGCTTCATATGAGATATCTCTGTATATTCTGATTTGTTTTCATCAAGAAAACATAAATCTTCATCTGAACTAACACATGTCTATAGCACCATCATACATGCCTGAGTTGTCATTTCTTTAGAATTTCTTTCTTTTGCAAAAGGAAATTCTTCATCAAGCATTTGGAAAGGAGTTTGCAGACAAATGTTTGAAGTTGCTGAAATAACCCGGCATGTTTCAACTGGCACAGATTCTTCATCATCACTTTCATTATCTCCCTTCATCTAATTTATCTGAAGCTGAGATAGAAAATCAGCTATGGTAATAGGACGCCTTGCTGGTTGACAATATTCTTCAAGATTATTGATAACTTTCTGAATAACAGTTTTCTTCTTTCTTGGGTTCCTTTGTTGGAATGACTTGTTTGATTTTCAATAGGAGATTTCCATTTTACACCAGGAATTCCTTCAAGTTGCTTTAGCATCTTTTTTGTCTTCATTGAAACAGCAATATCCCATTTTTTCTTCTTGCACCACTGCTTTTTTTATTTCTTCAACTGATGATATGAGGGAGGACGTAATCATTCTTGTTGACTCCTTTGGTTATACCAAAACACTTTTTGATAGGGTAAATTCTCCCCTTTTATACTTTTTCTCTAACCAATCTTTGAAGACAACAATTTCAATAGGATGGCTAATCACTTGGTGATATGGACACTAAGTAGGATCATCAGTTTTATCTGCCTTTTCAGTTCTTTTGGATTTTGGAAATTCTAGACCTGCTTTAAGTGATTGGCGAAATAATTTAGCCACACTATCTCTTCTGAAAGAATATTCTTTTGCCATTTTTTCTTGAAGAGATGGAACTACTCGATCACCTTCTCCTGTTGCTAGTTTAGGACCGTTCTCCTCCATTAGGAAAGTTTCTTGGTTTATTATTGTTGCCCCCAAGTATTAATTTTTGATGAGGATCAAACTTGGCCCTATGTTTATCTTTTTCTTCTTTATTGATTGATTGCTTTCCTTTATTAATATTATAGGAGGCGCGAGCATCACCTCTTCTTGCATCTGGAGCCTTAATTCTTTTGGATCTATCAATTTAAACTTCAGATCTTGAAAGATTTAACTTTTCAAATTTTGCTAACCGATCTAGCAACTCTTGAAATGTGGAAATTGAAGACATGCAAAGATAGGGTGCCATCTTATCATCGATGTTACCCATCAATAATTGAATGGCAAGCTCTTCTTCTAATTGTTGTTCACATTTCATACTCATGTTTCTCCAATGAGTGATATACTTTGTTACTGAGTCATCTCTTTTTTGTTTTTCTAAACGAGATCTGCTATAGTAGTCTTCTCCACAGCACTAGTAAATCTTTTCACAAACATTGTCTCTAATTCAGAAAAAGTTTTGATAGAATCATTAGGCAGTTCTGTATACCATTCAAAAGCGGATGAAGTTAAACTACTAACAAACTAACGGAAGAGCAAAGCATCTACACCTCCAGTGTTTCCACAAGTTGCTTTAAATTGAGCTAAGTGTTGCTTTGGATTTCCAGTACCATTGAAAGTATTAAATTTTAGCACTGAATACCCCTTAGGATATGACACCTGATTATACTTAGCAAGATATGAGCGCCCTCTACTTACAAACTTTTCTGCTTGCTCAGATGCAATAACAGCCTTGATTTTCTCACTAATGAGACTCTCAAGTTTATCAACTGTCACGGGTTCAGATGAACTTGGAGAAGATTCAGGAGTGGATTGGAGAGGAGCTGAATTGATTTTAGATCTTTCTTTGGGAACATCTTGTACTCCAGATGCTTGTGGCATTATGCTAATTGGAGGATTCACTGGCGCACTACTAGAAGCTTGTTGATTGAAAGGTTGAACCAGTACAGGATTTACAACAACATCTTTCTGCATCAATTGTATCATCATATTCATTTGTGTCATCATTTCACTCATCTTGACATTAAGCTAACAGATTTCTTTATCTTTCTTTTTCATTTCTCGTTGCATTTCTCTTTGTGTTCGAGCTAGTGCAACAGCATCAATTAATACTGGTTCTTCTTCCTCCTCTTCTTCTTCTTCTCCTTCTCCTTCTTGTTCACTTTCTCAGATGGGAAATAATCTTTCTTCACCTTCTTCTTGTTGTTGCAAGAGATCAAGAGGAATGGTGTTGAAATTCCTTGTTGTTGATAACCTTGTGAACTTGACTGTCCACTGGTATGTCATATCATATAAGTAACTTCAATACCCATTGTTTCTTCTTCTTCATTATCTTCTTTTACATGAATTTCTGAATGACGCCTCCAATGAACGTCTGGTTCTACATCGAGCATCAACAAACTCTCCACTAGAGGATCAAAACTAAGCACCTTCTCCTCTTCAGAAGCTATGGCTGGATGATGATGGGATCCTTTGGAAGATTCTCCAAAGTGTCGACCACCATAAGTATTATCAGTAAAGATTTGCTTTGGATTTTTCTATTAGTGGATCTTTGGAAATATACTCCATATGTCATGCCTTTAAACTTTTCTTCATGAGGCCTTGGCCTCCATATTTATTTTCCTTTTCGCCAGGCCCTTTCGACAGCGGATTCTTGAACATGCGGTCCAAGAGTCACGCCCCGATGTGCTTTCCACGGAGCTTATCGTTGATAACTTCTTCGTTCAGCTATCACAACAGATGATAGCCTCTATCTTGGAGGGGTTCTTTGGGCCTCAATAAATAGTGGCCTTTGAAACTTCTTTTTCATTAGCCTCTGTTCTTTAACTGTCTTCAGTACTCAATGTATTATGGCAGACAAGCATTCGAGCTCTTGTCTTCTGAGGGGTCGGAGCTTTATGTCGACGCTCCCAGAAGGATCGTTTGAGCTCACAGGAAGAGTTGTTTCTCTTTATCCACCTCAGGTTAGTGAACCTATTATGGGTGAGAATATTGATCTCTAGTTCTTGTGCTGGTAGTGGTAGGTTTGAGGGATGGACTGGTACTAGCAGCTGTTGAGCACGTAACTCTGCATTTCTCTTCCTTCTTTGTCTTCTCATAAGCCCTCCTCCAAATGAGGAGGCTTCAGCATTATATTTTTCGGATGCAGGTAACCCAGTTGATAGAGAAGTGGCATAGGCAGATACCACTGAAACCATTCCACCAGTCACAATTCTCTTGGTGGTTGGAGCTTCCAGTTGTGACAATCGTTCGAACACAGAAATTCTCCTATGAGGGTTCTCGGCAGCAACAGTTCGCGTAGAAGTCCCGGTAGAATGGGGTCTCCTAACAAACTCTTCAGAGTTTATGCCATTCACATGAACGGCGACAGTCATTGCAGTAGCTGCAAGAAACTGTAACCCGCCAAACAAGATAGTGGCCCCAGTATTTCCAGTATTTATTACAGCGTTGGCTAGGCGGATGTTTGCTCCACGGCCAAGCTTCACACTAAAAGGAGTATTTTGAAGATCCATTCTACACAAATGAAAGATGGGGATCAGTGATCAAAGTTATGATAGATTACCCCACACTTTCAAAATACAAAAACTAAATAAAATAAAATAACATAACTAGATAAGCATGGTCTTTCCGCAATTATAGATTATATGTTATGATGCTCAGTTTACTACTATAGCTTATATGTGACTAGCCAAAGATGGAAAGAAAAACCTATCCCCAGCGGAGTCGCCAGAAATCTGTGGGCTCTGAAAATTCAGCCCCGGCCTCCACTGCATAGGAGAGTTTTAACGATATTCCAGGTCAAATTTTCAGAAGGCAGATGAACTTTGGGATAAAGCACTACCCAAAGATTTCGCCCTCAGTTTATGAGGACTTTATAATTTGGTTCTAGGTTTCTCATAGGCGCAAGCACCTATAGTTAATTACCTCTCCCGATCACGAGAGAGCACTTTCGATTAAGGCTAATCATTAAATAAGTATGAAATACCTATCATATAGTACCAGCATATGAAATTTGGAATTATAAATTTATTATTTTTATACTTAAAGCGGATGGTGGGGGAATGATGATGAGCCCGATCAAGATCCTATGGTTCCATCGTCCCGAGCCATCGTGGTCCCTAGTCTACTTAGTCAGAGGAGGTAGTCGACCCAACCTGACAGAAGGATCCTTGTCAGCAGCCATGGGTTGCTGAGACAAATTTTAAACAACCTTAGCTAACAGAAAGTTTTATGCCTTATTGAGTGCACCCTATGATTCATACTCAAGGGGCTTTTAACCATTGGAGAACATATGGGCTTTGACCGTAACCGTGATATAGTGGTGCTATTTTGCAGCAAAACCACCCGGTGAGAGGGCACATGACACGATCCTGTTGGCGAGAAATCATTTGAGAATGAATCACAGTGATACATTCAATTAGACATTTTGCTCTTTGTGAGCTAAATTTATTCTAAAATTTATCATTCTTAACAAACGTTTGCGGATGATGGATGAATTTTTGCTTTAAGTTTTGAATAATAAATTTATTTTAATATTATAAAATTTATTGAGATTTTGTTCCAAATATGATTTAATTTTGAAATTTGGGGATATTTTAAATGTTTGAGATCCCCTCCGGTTAAAATAAACATTCAACACGGCCATCATCGGGGCAACTTTGGGCTATTTGAAAATAATTGCATTTCATGAGCATTTGGATGCATTTAAAGGTGTAGAGTCCCCTCTGGTTGATATAAACATTCAACACGACCATCATCGGGGTAAATTTGGAGTCATTTGCAAATTTTTATATTTTATAGAAATTTGAGGGAATTTGGAATAGTTGATCCCCTCCGGTTGATATAAACATTCAACACGGCCATCATCGAAGAGTTATTGTAACAATTTGAAAATAGTTGCATTTTATAAGCATTTGGAGGCATTTGAAAATGTAGTCCGCTCCGGTTGATATAGACATTCAACACGGCCATCATCAGGGATTAAATAGCATGTATATTAGGCTTTTAAAATTTAATATGCACACTTCTCGATGTGGTGACTTGCTTCTCTAGGCGATAGCACTCTTCTCGGGGCAGTCGCTTGCTTCCCAAGGCTGCTATACGCATTTTAGAGATGTCAACACCTGCTCAGTGCATCATATTGAAATTGAAAAAGTTATTTTTAAATGTAGAAAGGGGTCATTAAACGCCTTCTGTCCGCTTGTAAAAGTGGTGCGGATCCGGTGGCGTGATATTCTTTCCTTGTTCTTCCCATTATCATAATAGTAGTTGGTGACATCCCCATTTATATTCGGAATACAGATAAATAATCCAATCACATTCAGTTATTCCCAATTTTAATCTTTAATGTTTATTCTCAAAGTAAACA